>NW_028225687.1:0-209368 GCF_052327205.1 Somniosus microcephalus | reverse complement strand
GTGCTGTACCTGCCCTGGGAGCGTTTGATGGGACAGTTTAGAGGGGCCTTTACTCTGTATCTAACCCGTGCTGTACCTGCCCTGGGAGTGTTTGATGGGACAGTGTAGAGGGAGCTTTACTCTGTATCTAACCCGTGCTGTACCTGCCCTGGGAGTGTTTGATGGGACAGTGCAGAGGGAGCTTTACTCTGTATCTAACCCGTGCTGTACCTGCCCTGGGAGTGTTTGATGGGACAGTGTAGAGGGAGCTTTACTCTGTATCTAACCTATGCTGTACCTGCCCTGGGAGTGTTTGATGGGGCAGTGTAGAGGGAGCTTTACTCTGTATCTAACCTGTGCAGTATCTGCCCTGGGGGTGTTTGATGGGACAGTACAGAGGGAGCTTTACTCTGCATCTAACCCGTGCTGTACCTGCCCTGGGAGTGTTTGATGGGACAGTGTAGAGGAAGCTTTACTCTGTATCTAACCCGTGCTGTACCTGCCCTCGGAGTGTTTGATGGGACAGTGTAGAGGGAGCTTTACTCTGTATCAAACCCGTGCTGTACCTGCCCTGGGAGTGTTTGATGGGACAGTGTGGAGGGAGCTTTACTCTGTATCTAACCCGTGCTGCACCTGCCCTGGGAGTGTTTAATGGGACAATGTAGAGGGAGCTTTACTCTGTATCTAACCCGCGCTGTACCTGCCCTGGGAGTGTTTGATGGGACAGTGTAGAGGGAGCTTTACTCTGTATCTAACCCGCGTTGTACCTGCCCTGGGAGTGTTTGATGGGACAGTGTAGAGGGAGCTTTACTCTGTATCTAACCCGTGTTGTACCTGCCCTGGGAGTGTTTGATGAGACAGTGTAGAGGGAGCTTTACTCTGTATCTAACCCGTGCTGTACCTGCTCTGGGAGTGTTTCATGGGACAGTGTAGAGGGAGCTTTACTCTGTATCTAACCCGTGCTGTACCTGCCCTGGGAGTGTTTGATGGGACAGTGTAGAGGGAGCTTTACTCTGTATCTAACCCGTGCTGTACCTGCCCTGGGAGTGTTTGATGAGACAGTGTAGAGCGAGATTTACTCTGTATCTAACCCGTGCTGTACCTGCCCTGGGAGTGTTTGATGGGACAGTGTAGAGGGTGATTTACTCTGTATCTAACCCGTGCTGTACCTGCCCTGGGAGTGTTTGATGGGACAGTGTAGAGGGAGCTTTACTCTGTATCTAACCCGTGCTGTACCTGCCCTGGGAGTGTTTGATGGGGACAGTGTAGACGGAGCTTTACTCTGTATCTAACCCGTGCTGTACCTGCCCTGGGAGTGTTTGATGGGGACAGTGTAGAGGGAGCTTTACTCTGTATCTAACCCGTGCTGTACCTGCCCTGGGAGTGTTTGATGGGACAGTGTAGAGGGAGCTTTACTCTGTATCTAACCCGTGCTGTACCTGCCCTCGCAGTGTTTGATGTTGACACCAGGTGCTGAGAATGTTAAAATGTTCCTTTCCCTATAACGACATCCAGAATCTCAATGAGCACAAAAATTCACTCCACGAAAGTAACAGAAGCCCCTCAGCTTCTCTCCGGGACACAGTTATTGAGGACAGGGAATGTGTGTAACAAGTCATCAATTGGCTCTCGACTTATCTTACAAACAAGGACTCAATCGACTGTGTTTCTAATGAAACTGATTTATTGATACAGAATATAAAAATCCAGTCCAGTTATTGGGGGCTCTTAACATTAACAAGCCCCAGTTGCCTGAATTAACATGGTTCAGTCCTGGATGTGATTAAAGGCATCGGAAACAGTGGAATCGACCCACCGCAGTCACACTGTGGACACTCTGGTGTGTCAGCGGGTGGGATACACCAGGGAATCCCTTTCCACACACTGAGGTTGACTCTAATGATCGGGAGTCCCAGGGTTTCGGATACCAGATAATCAAGCTCACAAGAACACAGATTGTCTCTCCAGACTTTATTAAGATCGCTGCATAACACAGATCGGGTGATAATTCCCTCAATCTGGAGAATAGAAGTACAGTGGATTCACGCGCGATCTTCTCGAGTCTGTTCCAACTGACAACGGCTTAAGTGGCCTGTTCTTATACACAAGCTTGGTTACCGCTCAGGAAATGGGATTGTTTGGACCCGTCTGTTGACCGCCTCCTGAACTCCTGCTAACTCAGGGAATTTAGTCCATCTGTGACCAGACTATAACCACAAGCCCGTCTGGTTATCACACCTATACGGTCCGTGAGGTTATTATTAGATTCACACCCAGATGTTGTGCCTTTACTTGTCTGGCACTTCATCCCATAACACGGGTACAGGGGCTCAGTAATGTTTCATTCATCAGAAAAAGACGAAGTACAACAACATAACAGAATCTCATCATATTTATGGGGCCATCAATATAAAAGGCACTAATAAATCCAGGAGGGAATTCAGGAGAAACTTCTTTACCCAGAGAGTGATGAGAATGTGGAACTCACTACCACAAGGAGTAGTTGAGGCCAATGGTATAGATGTATTTAAGGAGAAGCCAGATAAACATAGGAGGATATGTCAGAGGAGGCTCGTGTGGAGCATAAACTCCGGCATGGACCAGTTGGGCCGAATGGCCTGTTTCTGTGCTGTACATTCGAAGTAATAACATGAACAGTCCACCGGCGCGCTCGAGGCCTTCCGTGACCGGTGGGTACCGGAGGGATTGGCGTGCATCATCACCACCGAAAATAGAATTTTAATTTAATTTAAGTTTCCTTTAAACTTTTTTTTGTTATGTTACAGGTTTTATTGGTTGTGATGGTTGACTTTTAATAGGCAATTGCCTGTGATAAGGAGAAAAACAAAAATAACATTAACAGTCAAATCAAGGGAATCATCAGCACAACAGATTGAAAGATTAAACAACAGTACAAGAATTTATAAAACATTCATCCATTCCACGTTCATGTCACCCCAGCTGTCTACAGGGCCCTGCGCTACAGAACAGTGTGAACTCGCTGGTGTCTCAGCAGGTGATTGGAGCTTTTAAAGCTCTTCCCACAGTCAGAACATGTAAATGGCCTCTCATCAGTGTGAACTCGCTGGTGTGCCAGCAGGTTGGTGGACTGCAAGAATCCCTTCCCACACACAGAGCAGGGAAATGGCCTCTCCCCAGTGTGAACTTGCTGGTGTCTGGTCAGAGCCCTGGAGCTTTTAAAACTCTTACCAGTCAGAACATGTAAACGGTCTCTGATCTGTGTGAACAAGCTGGTGTTGCTTCATGTCCCGGGAGTATTTAAAGCTCTTCCCATAGTCAGAACATGTAAACGGCCTCTCATCAGTGTGAACAAGCTGGTGTGTAGTCAGAGCCCCGGATCTTTTAAAGCTCTTCCCACAGTCAGAACATTTAAAGGGTCTCTCATCAGTGTGAACAAGCTGGTGTTCCTTCAGATCCCCGGTGCATTTAAAGCTCTTCTGACAGACCGAACATTTAAATGGTTTCTCATCAGTGTGAACAAGCTGGTGTCTCAGCAGGGTAGATGAATCAGAGAATCCCTTCCCACACACAGAGCAGGGAAATGGCCTCTCCCCAGTGTGAACTCGCTGGTGTTTGGTCAGAGCCCCGGATCTTTTAAAGCTCTTCCCACAGTCAGAACATTTAAATGGTTTCTCATCAGTGTGAACAAGCTGGTGTGTCAGCAGGGTAGATGAATTAGCGAATCCCTTCCCACACACAGAGCAATGAAATGGCCTCTCCCCGGTGTGAACTCGCTGGTGACTGGTCAGAACCCTGGAGCTTTTAAAACTCTTCCCACAGTTGGAACATGTAAACGGTCTTTCATCAGTGTGGACAAGCTGGTGTTCCTTCAGATCCCTGGAGAATTTGAAGCTCTTCCCACACTCGGAACATTGAAATGGTCTCTCATCAGTGTGAACTCTCTGGTGTCTCAGCAGGTGGGATGTGCAAGTGAATCCCTTCCCACACACGGAGCAGGTGAACGGACTGTCCCCAGGGTGACTGTGCGGATGAACTTCTGATGTAGACGGGGAACTGAATCCCTTCCCGCTGTCCCCACCTTTACCCGGTTTCTCCCCGGTGTGACGGAGCACGTGTCTCGCCAGGTCAGGCGATCGGCTGAATCCGAGTCCACACATGGAACACGTGTGCGGTTTGTCTGCACTGTGATCGCTGTTCTCTCCTTCCATGTGCAAAGGCCGATGATATTCAGGTCCTGATGAATTGAGCGACTCTGTCAGATCCTGACGTGATGTTTGGTCTGAGCTTCCTGTCTGTAAATGCTCCATTTCTAAAACCCTGTAAAAGGAGTGTAGAAAGGGGTAAGAGGGAGAATGTTGTCTCATGTCCCCCTTTCCCAGCCTTGGGGCAGTGAAGCTGATTTTCAGGCCCCAGCTGCTGCACAGGTTGGTTGAAAGTATCAACAGTAATGGCGGCCGCAATCCCGACAAGGCCCCGCGCTCCAGAAAGCGCTCCAGCCGCCGCGCTGAGTTGTGGCTGACCCCGCGCATGCGCCCCATGGCCCCGCCCCCTCCTGCTCCACAGGCGCCCGGCCCGCACCGCGCATGCTCAGCACACACCCTGGGCCCCTGTCAATCATCCTCCCCCGTGCCTGCGCGCTGGGCCCCTGAGCTCCAGGCTGCCACGTGGGGCTTTCTTTGTAAAGTCGGTGTTGGTGAAGAGCCGCAATCAGTGAGGGAAACATAGAAGATAGGAGCAGGAGTAGGTCATTCGGCCCCTCGAGCCTGCTCCGCCATTCAATGCGATCATGGCTGATCATCCAAATTCAGTAACCTGTCCCTGCTTTCTCCCCATATCCCTTTAGCCTTAAGAAATATATCCAACTCCTTCTTGAATATATTTAATGAATTGGCCTCTACTGCCTTCTGTGGTAGAGAATTCCACAGGTTCACCACTCTCTGGGTGAAGAAATTCCTCTTCATTTCTGTCCTAAATGGCTTACCCCTTATCTTTAGACTGTGACCCCTGGTTCTGGACTCCCTGGCCATCGGGAACATCCTTCCTGCATCTAGTCTGTCTAGTCCTGTTAGAATTTTATAAGTTTCAATGAGATCCCCTCTCATTCTTCTAAACTCCAGCGAGTATAAGCCCAATCGACCCAATCTCTCCTCATATGTCAGTGCCTCTCTCTTTCTGTATCATGTAAGAGCAGGGAGGTTCTGCTTGAACTGTACAAAACACCAGTTAGGCCACCGGCTAGAGTGCTGCGTGCAGTTCTGGTCGCCCCATTGCAGGAAAGATGTGACTGCTCGAGAGGGGAGATTTACGAGGATGTTGCCAGGACTAGAGAATTTTAGCTACCAGGAAAGATTGGAGAGGCTGGGGTTGTTTTCTTGGGAACAGAGGAGGCTGAGGGGAGACCTGATTGAGGTGTATAACATTATGAGGGGCAGAGAGAGAGTGGATACAAAGGACGTATTTCCCTTAGCAGACATATCAATAACCAGGGGGCATAGATTTAAAGTAATTGGTCGGAGGTTTAGAGGGGCGTTGAGGGGAACTTTCTTCACCCAGAGGGTGGTGGGGTCTGGAACTCACTGCCATAATGGGTGGTAGAGGCAGAAACTCTCATCACATTTAAAAAGTACTTGAAGTGCCGTAACCTACAAGGCTACGGACCAAGTGCTGGAAAGTGGGATTAGGGAGGAGAGCTCTTGGTCAGCCGGCACGGACAAGATGGGCAGAATGTCCTCCTTCTGTGCTGTAAATTTCTATAATTTTATGAATTGTAGTTAAAGGGACAGACACCCCACAAACTCCGTTCCCCAGCCACTGACTCCATCCCTCTCCCTAACATTTGTCTGAGGCTGAACATAGAAACATAGAAGATAGGAGCATTCGGCCCCTCGAGCCTGCTCCGCCATTCAATGAGATCATGGCTGATCATCCAAATTCAGTACCCTGTCCCTGCCTTCTCCCCATATCCCTTGATCCCTTTAGCCTTAAGAAATATATCTAACTCCTTCTTGAATATATTTAATGAACTGGCCTCAACTGCCTTCTGTGGTAGAGAATTCCACAGGTTCACCACTCTCTGGGTGAAGAAATTCCTCCTCATCTCTGTCCTAAATGGCTTACCCCTTATCCTTAGACTGTGACCCCTGGTTCTGGACTCCGCGGCCATCGGGAACATCTTTCCTGCATCTAGTCTGTGTAGTCCTGTTAGAATTTTATAAGTTTCAATGAGATCCCCTCTCATTCTTCTAAACTCCAGCAAGTACAAGCCCAATCGACCCAATCTCTCCTCATACATCATTCCTGCCATCCCAGGTATCAGCCTGGTGAATCTTCGCTGCACTCCTTCCATGGCAAGAACATCCTTCCTCAGATAAGGCAACCAAAACTGCACACAATACTCAAGATGTGGTCTCACCAAGGCCCTGTACAACTGCAGGAAGACATCCTTGTTCCTGTACTCAAAACCTCTCGCTACGAAGGCCAATATACCATTTGCCTTCTGAACCGCCTGCTGCACCTGCATGCTTACCTTCAGCGACTGGTGCACAAGGACACCCAGGTTTCGTTGCACTTCCCCATCTATTGCCATTCAGATAATAATCTGCCTTCCTGTTTTTGACACCAAAGTGGATAACCTCGCATTTATCCATGTTATATTGCATCTGCCATGCTTCTGCCCAATCACCCAACCTGTCCAAATCATACTGGAGTTTCTCGGCATCCTCCTCACAGCACACACACCCACCCAGCTTTGTGTCGTCTGCAAACTTGGAGATATTACATCTAGTTCCCTCATCCAGATCATTAATATATATTGTGAATAGCTGGGGTCCAAGGACCGATCCCTGCGGTACCCCACTAGTCACTGCCTGCCATTTGGAAAAAGACCCATTTATTCCAACTCTTGGCTTTCTGTCTGCCAACCAGTTCTCTATCCAAGTCAGTACCTTGCCCCCAATCCCATGTGCCTAACTTTACACGCTGTCGAATGCCTTTTGGAAATCCATGTACACCACGTTAACCTCATTGCCCTCATCAACCCTCTCTGTTACCTCATCAAAAACCTCAATCAGAATCAGAGCGGGTCCGGCAGACCTGCGGCCAGAGCCCCGGCACCAGGAAATCCAGGGTGCAGCGCCTCCCCCAACCGAGCCGTCGCTTCCCGGTTTCTTCAGCCGGTTCCACTGAGTCAGACTCGGGACAAAGGACAGGAGCCAGGCTCCCAGAATGGCCCGCGGCCCCGGGGAGCATGCGCACTCTCAGCGGGTAAATCAGCGCGTTGGATAGAGCAGTTTCTGGGGCGCGGGGAATTGCGGGTGCTGCAGCCGCCATTAGTCAGCGGTTGTCGGTAAGAGTTTTATTGCAGGTGACGGAAGTCGGTCCCTGGCCGCCTGTGTAGGTCTTTTTGTTGCAGCAGTTTGAGCTGGAATGGAGATGGAGGAGAAGCTGCTGGGTTTTCGATGGAATCTGGAACAGTACCCATGAATTGGAGGGTTGCTAATGTTACCCCACTATTCAAAAAAGGTGGTAGAGAGAAAACGGGGAATTACAGACCAGTAAGCCTGACATCGGTAGTGGGGAAACTGCTAGAGTCCATTATAAAAGATGTAATAGCAGAGCACTTGGAAAACAGTGACAGGATCGGACAAAGTCAACATGGATTTACAAAAGGTAAATCGTGCTTGACTAATCTACTGGAATTTTTTGAGGATGTAACGAGTAAAATAGATAAGGGCGAACCAGTGGATGTGATGTATATGGACTTTTAGAAGGCTTTCGATAAGGTCTCGCATAAGAGATTAGCGTGTAAAGTTAAGGCACATGGGATTGGGGGGCAAGGTATTGACTTGGATAGAGAACTGGTTGGCAGACAGGAAGCAAAGAGTTGGAATAAACGGGTCTTTTTCCAAGTGGCGGGCAGTGACTAGAGGGGTACCGCAAGGATCGGTCCTTGGACCCCAGCTATTCACAATATATATTAATGATCTAGACAAGGGAACTAGATGTAATATCTCCAAATTTGCAGACGACACAAAGCTGAGTGGGCGTGTGTGCTGTGAGGAGGATGCTGAGAAACTACAGGATGATTTGGACGAGCCGGTGGCCCAACTGGTGTTTTGTACAGTTGAAGCAGAACCTCCCTGCTCTGACATGATACAGAGAGAGGCACTGCCCCTTTAAATACCTGGGGGGCACCCATTCCCCTTTAAATGGCCAAGCAATTTTTTTTTGTTGAAAAGGGGCCGCAGTCCCCTTTGACTCACCCCCCCCACCCTCTCACCCACCACAAATACTCACAAGAGAGAGGAGGAAGAATGCTGGTCTTTGTCCCTTTAAAAGTGTCTGCCCACCAAAATGTTCACAGCACCAGGGCTCTTTGTTCTGGATAAAAGTCGAAAAGAGAAAAGGTTCACTTATTTTTCAATGAATGCAGTTGATGAATAGCCTTGCAGTAAAGGTAATGCAAAGGAATAAACACTCACAAGCTGGTTTTTTTCCACCCCCTCCTCTTCCCTTTAACAGCTCCTGCAGACAATGAAAGCAGGAAAGCGGCCTGCAGCCCACCGAGGTCCCGCCCCCCTCCCTCCCGCGCCGCCATTGGTTGGAGGACCGTCAGCCCGCCCGGTCCTCCCAGCGTTTTCCGCGCTCCTGATTGGTGGGCGACTCGCGTCAATCACCCCTCCCTCCGATTACGCGCTGACGCCAGCACGCAACGCCCAGGGGTCGGTTGGAGCGGCGCACGCCACCGCAAGGTAAAAAAAAGACAACCCACACAAATGAGGAAAAGCAAGAATAATAATAATCGCAATTTAGAGGGGAGGAGGTTCGGGGAATTAATGAGTGTTTTCAATTTGTTTCGCAAAAAAAAATATTTCAAAAGCTTCCCAACGGTGCGAGGCGGGCTGCGCATGCGCTCCAGCCAGCCTTTGACTCCCCACGTGGGCCTGGGGGCCGGACACGCCCACTTGCCTTCCCCTGCACCAATCACAGCGCGGGCAGGCGCTTCTATCAATCGCCACCTGTCAATCACCCTCTTCCCCCTCGTGGTGTCGATTGACAGCGGTGTCAGCCAATGAGGTGCAGGAAGGGGTGGGACCAGGGCCTCCAAGCAGCAGACGGAAGGCCGGGCCCGGGGAAGAGGCGGAATCAGCGGCCGGGGTAAAGTAACGTGTTGGGGAATCGATTTAAATCGAGGTGAGGGGGGAGCGGAGAGCGAGATTATAAAGTAAAATACGAGAAAAACCAAACTTAAGAGTCGGGCGGGCGGGACCTCCGCGGACATCGAACGGAGCGGATTGAGTTGCGCAGGGTGGCGGAGTGAGCCGGAGCAATGTGATTCTGACTGACGGGAGCGCTGACCAATAGGAAGAGGGCTGAGCTGGGTGGACTGAACTCGGCGGCCTGGTCCTCCAACCAATGGCGGCAAGGGGGCGGGACCTTCCTCCCCCGGCGCTGAGGCTGGGGCCCGATTGTGACGTCTTCATAGGAAGAGGCCTGTCAGGTGGATGGAGGCCGGCCCGGGAGCTCTGACCAATAGGAAGAGGGCTGAACTGGGAGGACTGAACTGGGCGGCCTGGTCCTCCAACCAATGGCGGCGTGGATAGGGGGCGGGGCCTCCTCTCCAGCTCAGGTGCGCTGTCCCCAGGTGAGAGCAGCTCAGTCAGCACAGAGCTGGGGCTGGAATCTGGGAGAGGGGCCGCAGGCAGCGGGCCTGGCAAAGGGGCACAAGCTTCACAATACAAGCTTCTTTCAAATGCACAATTGTTTCCAACAGACAGCCTGGGTCACTCTGCAAAAAAAACTGTTTAACAATTCATCATAACGCCCCTGCTTTAGGAGAGGCGTAGAGTGCAAAAGCAAGGAAGTTATGATGAAACTGTGTAAAAGACTGGAGTCAGCTGTGGCTCAGTGGATAGCAGAGTCAGAAGGTTGTGGGTTCAAATCCTGCTCCAGGGACTTGAGCATATAAAGCGAGGCTGACACTCCAGTGCGGTGCTGAGGGAGCGCCACACTGTCGGAGGGGCAGTACTGAGGGAGCGCCGCACTGTCAGAGCGGCAGTGCTGAGGGAGCGCCACACTGTCGGAGGGGCAGTACTAAGGGAGCGCCGCACTGTCAGAGCGGCAGTGCTGAGGGAGCGCCGCACTGTCGGAGGGGCAGTGCTGAGGGAGTGCCTCATTGTCGGAGGGGCAGTGCTGAGGGAGCGCTGCACTGTCGGAGGGTCAGTACTGAGGGAGCGCTGCACTGCCGGAGGGTCAGTACAGAGGGAGCGCCGCACTGTCGGAGGGGCAGTGCTGAGGGAGCACCGCACTGTCGGGGCGGCAGTACCGAGGGAGCGCCGCACTGTCGGAGGGGCAGTGCTGAGGGAGCGCTGCACTGTCGGCGGAGCAGTACTGAGGGAGTGCCGCACTGTCGGAGGGGGAGTACTGAGGGAGCAGCACACTGTCGGAGGGGCAGTACTGAGGGAGTGCCGCACTGTCGGAGGGGCAGTACTGAGGGAGCGCCGCACTGTGGGAGGGGCAGTACTGAGGGAGTGCCGCACTGTCGGAGGGGCAGTACTGAGGGAGCGCTGCACTGTCGGAGGGGCAGTACTGAGGGAGCGCCGCACTGTCGGAGGGGCAGTACTGAGGGAGCGCTGCACCGTCGGAGGGGCAGTACTGAGGGAGTGCCGCCCTGTCGGAGGGGCAGTACTGAGGGAGCGCCGCACTGTCGGAGGGGCAGTACTGAGGGAGCGCTGCACTGTCGGAGGGGCAGTACTGAGGGAGTGCCGCACTGTCGGAGGGGCAGTGCTGAGGGAGCGCCGCACTGTCGGAGGGGGAGTACTGAGGGAGCGCCGCACTTTCGGAGGGGCAGTACTGAGGGAGCGCCGCACTGTCGGAGGGGCAGTACTGAGGGAGCGCCGCACTGTCGGAGGGGCAGTGCTGAGGGAGCGCCGCACTGTCGGAGGGGCAGTACTGAGGGAGCGCCGCACTGTCGGAGGGGGAGTACTGAGGGAGCGCCGCACTTTCGGAGGGGCAGTACTGAGGGAGCGCCGCAGTGTCGGAGGGGCAGTACTGAGGGAGCGCCGCACTGTCGGAGGGGCAGTGCTGAGGGAGTGCCGCACTGTCGGAGGGGCAGTGCTGAGGGAGCGCTGCACTGTCGGAGGGGCAGTGCTGAGGGAGCACCGCACTGTCGGGGGGGGCAGTACCGAGGGAGCGCCGCACTGTCGGAGGGGCAGTACTGAGGGAGCGCCGCACTGTCGGAGGGGCAGTACTGAGGGAGCACCGCACTGTTGGAGGGTCAGTACTGAGGGAGCACTGCACTGTCGGAGGAGCAGTACTGAGGGAGCGCCGCACTGTCGGAGGGGCAGTACTGAGGGAGCGCTGCACTGTCGGAGGGGCGGTGCTGAGGGAGCGCTGCTCCATCGGAGGGGCATTACTGAGGGAGCGCCGCACTGTCGGAGGGGCAGTACTGAGGGAGCGCCGCACTGTCGGAGGGACAGTGCTGCGGGAGTGCCGCACTGTTGGAGGGACAGTAATGAAGGAACGCTGCAGTGTCGGAGGTGCCGTCCTACGGATGAGATGTTAAACCGAGGCCCCCATCTGCCCCCTCAGGTGGACATAAAAGATCCCGTGGTGCTATTTCGAAGAAGTTATCCCCGGTGTTTTGAGCCCAATATTTATCCCTCAATCAACATGATGAAAAAACATTATCTGGTCATTATCACATTGCTGTTTGTGGGAGCTTGCTGTGCGCAAATTGGCTGCCGCGTTTCCCACATTACAACAGTGACTACACTTCTAAAGTACTTCATTGGCTGTAAAGTGCTTCGGGACGTCCGGTGTTCGTGAAAGGCAGTTAAGAAGGCAAATGGTATGCTGGTCTTCATTACAAGAGGATTTGAGTACAGGAGTAAAGAAGTCTTACTCCAATTATATCTTCTTCTTTCTTCTTAGGCAGTCCCTCGGAACCGAGGATGACTTGCTTCCACATTAAAAATGAGTTCTCGGGTGTAAGGGTAAACCGGGAGAGCTTCTTCTCCCCGAGACGGACCCTCTGATATAAAGGGTCGACTGGATCCATGTTTAGCTGTAATTTAAACAGAGGTCTGGTCGTCTTCCGAGCTCTTTCCCCTAGAGGAGAGGGTAGAATGGGGGTCTTTAGTGTTAAATGGTTTCACCTGGGTCCAGTGCTTCCATCGCATACCCATCGGTTCCTGTAGACAAACACACGTATCACTTGTCATTAATACAGTACATGGCCCCATCCAACGGGCCCCATTCCCTTCCAATAACTTGCGTCATTACTTGTTGACCTATTCTGGGCAACTCGTCTGGTTTAAGTCCAGCATTCTGCCTTTCTAGATCTTTAATCTGTTGTTGGTCCCTTACGACTTTATTTAGTGCTTGTACCTCCTGATTTAGTTGTACTAAGTATCGCCTTAATCTATCTTACACTGGTCCTGGTCTTAAATACATACGTTGGTTCTGTCTTCACAAAGGAGGACACAAATAACCTCCCAGAGATGTCGGGGAACATAGGGTCTAAATGAAAGGGAGGAACTGATAGAAATCAGCATTTGTAGGGAAATGGTGTTCGAGAAATTGATGGGATTGAAGGCCGATAAATCCCCAGGGCCTGATAATCTACATCCTAGGGTACTTAAGGAAGTGGCCCCAGAGATAGTAGAAGCATTGCTGGTCATCTTCCAAAATTCTATAGACTCTGGAACAGTACCCATGGATTGGAGGGTAGCTAATGTTACCCCACTGTTCAAAAAAGGTGGTAGAGAGAAAACGGGGAATTACAGACCGGTAAGCCTGTCATCGGTAGTGGGGAAAATGCTAGAGTCCATTATAAAGGATGTAATAGCAGAGCACTTGGGAAAAAAGTGACCGGATCGGATAAAGTCAACATGGATTTACAAAAGGGAAATCGTGCTTGACTAATCTACTGGAATTTTTTGAGGATGTAACTGGTAAAATAGATAAGGGAGAACCAGTGGATGTGGTGTATTTGGACTTTCAAAAGGCTTTCGATAAGGTCCCGCATAAGAGATTAGCGTGTAAAGTTAAGGCACATGGGATTGGGGGCAAGGTACTGACTTGGATAGAGAACTGGTTGGCAGACAGGAAGCAAAGAGTTGGAATAAATGGCTCTTTTTCCGAGTGGCAGGCAGTGACTAGTGGGATACCGCAGGGATCGGTCCTTGGACCCCAGCTATTCACTATATATATTAATGATCTGGACGAGTGAACGAGATGCAATATCTCCAAGTTTGCAGCCGACACAAAGCTGGGTGGGCGTGTGTGCTGTGAGGAGGATGTTGAGAAACTCTAGTATGATTTGGACAGGTTGGGTGATTGGGCAAAAGCATGGCAGATGCAATATAACATTGATAAATGCGAGGTTATCCACTTTGGTGTCAAAAACAGGAAGGCAGATTATTATCTGAATGGCAATAGATTGGGAGAAGGGGAAGTGCAACGAGACCTGGGTGTCCTTGTGCACCAGTCGCTGAAGGTAAGCATGCAGGTGCAGCAGGCGGTTAAGAAGGCAAATGGTATGTTGGCCTTCGCAGCAAGAGGGTTCGAGTACAAGAACAAGGATGTCTTGCTGCAGTTGTACAGGGCCTTGGTGAGACCACACCTTGAGTATTGTGTGCAGTTTTGGTCGCCTTATCTGAGGAAGGATGTGCTTGCCATGGAGGGAGTGCAGCGAATATTCACCAGGCTGATACCTGGGATAGCAGGAATGACGTATGAGGAGAGAATAGGTCGATTGGGCTTATATTCGCTGGAGTTTAGAAGAATGAGAGGGGATCTCATTGAAACTTATAAAATTCTAACAGGACTGGACAGACTAGATGCAGGAAGGATGTTCTCGATGGTCGGGGAGTCCAGAACCAGGGGTCACAGTCTAAGGATAAGGGGTAAGCCATTTAGGACAGAGATGAGGAGGAATTTCTTCACCCAGAGAGTGGAGAACCTGTGGAATTCTCTACCACAGAAGGCAGTAGAGGCCAATTCATTAAATATATTCAAGAAGGAGTTAGATATATTTCTTAAGGCTAAAGGGATCAAGGGATATGGGGAGAAGGCAGGGACCGGGTACTGAATTTGGATGATCAGCCATGATCTCATTGAATGGCGGAGCAGGCTCGAGGGGCCAAATGGCCTACTCCTGCTCCTATCTTCTATGTTTCTATGAACCCCAGGACCAGGCCCCTATGGGGAATAGGTATGCAGATCTAGGCGCAAAACTAGCTGCAGAAGAAATGCAACCAGGGGACGCGTTCAAAAACTAAATAAATATGGTCATGATAGTCAGTGGGGTACAGGAAGTGAATATAATGGAGCTACAAGAAAATACTAGTAAAGAGGAAAAGGAGAAATGGAGACAAGCTGGCGCGCAATTACAAGATGGAATTTGGAAATGGGGCCCACGTAACCAGGTGGAGGCACCGGAATGTTGTAGACAACAACTGATGGCGCTATACCATGGTGTAACACATACTGGCAGAAGTAACATGTTGCACCTACTGACACAGTACTGGTGGTGGCCAAAGATGGGTCGGGAAGTAGCGAAATATTGCCACCGCTGTATAATATGCACAAGAATAATGTAGGACAGAGATGTAGAGTTAGAGTAGCAAACCAACCCAGGCCCCAAGGATGCTGGGAAAACTTACAAATTGACTTTACCGGCCCCTTAGTGCAGGACCGGGGGAAGAAATATTGCCTGGTAATAATTGACCAATTTACCAGGTGGGTGGAAGCCTTTGCCACCCGAGACTGCTCTGCAAAAACAGTTGCACTAATATTGGCTCCCGAGGTTATACCCCGTTGGGGAGTGCCTCTGCAAATTGACTCAGACAACGGCACTCATTTCACCGGCAAAATAATGAAAGAAATCTGTAACCTGCTACATGTGACATAAAAATATCAAATACCATATCATCCCCAGAGCTCGGGGATGGTAGAAAGAATGAATAGGACACTGAAAAACGCGCTGACAAAAGTCATCCAAGAAACAGGGAAGGGATGGTTGGAATTATTACCCAGCATACTAATGAGGCTGCGAGCCACCCCAGGACGAACGACCGGACTGACCCCCTATAAATTAATGACAGGACGAGCTATGAGACTACCAGAGGATTTGGCTGGAGGGGTGGGAGAACCAGGACCAGTACAAGATAGATTAAGGCGATACTTAGTACAACTAAATCAGGAGGTACAAGCACTAAAGAAAGAAGTAAGGAACCAACAACAGCTTAAAGATCTAGAAAGGCAGAATGCTGGACTTAAACCAGACGAGTTGCCCAGAATAGGTCAACAAGTAATGACGCAAGTTATCGGAAGACAGGGAATGGGGCCCGTTGGATGGGGCCATGTACTGTATTAATGACAAGTGATACGTGTGTTTGTCTACAGGAACCGACAGGTATGCAATGGAAGCAATGGACCCAGGTGAAACCATTTAACACTAAAGACCCCCATTCTACCCTCTCCTCTGGGGGAAAGAGCTCGGAAGACGACCAGACCTCTGTTTAAATTACAGATAAACATGGATCCAGTCAACCCTTTATATCAGAGGGTCCGTCTCGGGGAGAAGAAGCTCTCCCGGTTTACCCTTACACCCGAGAACTCATTTTTAATGTGGAAGCAAGTCATCCTCGGTTCCGAGGGACTGCCTAAGAAGAAAGAAGAAGATATAATTGGAGTAAGACTTCTTTACTCCTGTACTCAAATCCTCTTGTAATGAAGGCCAGCATACCATTTGCCTTCTTAACTGCCTTTCACGACCACCGGACGTCCCAAAGCGCTTTACAGCCAGTGAAGTAATTTTGAAGTGTAGTCATTGTTGTAATGTGGGAAACGCGCAGGCAATTTGCGCACAGCAAGCTCCCACAAACAGCAATGTGATAATGACCAGATAATTTGTTTTTTTGTCATGGTGATTGAGGGATAAATATTGGGCTCAAAACACCGGGGATAGCTTCTTCCAAATAGCACCACAGGATCTTTTACATAGAAACACAGAAGATAGGAGCAGGAGTCGGCCATTCGAGCCTGCTCCGCCATTCAATGTGATCATGGCTGATCATCCAAATTCAGTACCCTAGCTCATCTATTCGGTCTTTGAATGCTTGCCATTGCCTATCCACCGTCAACCCTTTGAGCGCCATTCCCCACTCAATCCTACCCAACTCGCTCCTCAGACCATTGTAGTTTCCTTTATTTAAATTGAGGACCCTAGTCTCTGAGTCAACTACTTCATTCTCCATCTTAATGAAGAATTCGATCATATTATGATCGCTCCGACCCAAGGGGCCTTGTACAACAAGATTGCTAATTAATCCTTTCTCGTTGCATAATACCCAGTCTAAGATGGCCTGATCTCTGGTTGGTTCCTCGACATATTGGTTCAGGAAACCATCCCGTAAACACTCCAGGAATTCCTCCTCCACAGTATTGTTACTAATTTGGTTGGCCCAATCTATATGTAGGTTAAAGTCACCCATGATGACTGCTGTGCCCTTATTGCACGCTTCTTTAATTTCCCTTTTAATGCCATCCCCAACCTCCACCTTACTGTTTGGAGGTCTATATACCACTCCCACTAATGTTTTTTTCCCCTTAGTATTTCTCAATTCTACCCATACAGATTCCACATCATCAGAGCTAATATCCTTCATTACAATTGTATTAACCCCTTCTTTAACCAGTACTGCTACCCCACCTCCCTTTCCTTTTTGCCTATCTTTGCTGAATATTGAATACCCCTGGATGTTGAGTTCCCAGTCTTGGCCATCCTTGAGCCACGTTTCCGTAATCCCAACCAAATCGTATTCGTTTATCTCTATTTGCGCAGCCAATTCATCCACCTTATTACAAATGCTCCTCGCATTAAGACACAAAGCCTTCAGGCTTGTTTTTTTAACGCTCTTAGACCTATTAGAATTATTATTTACTGTGGCCGCGTTTGATTTAAACCGTTGATTTCTCTGACTGCCACTTTTGTTTTTCTCCTTCCTATCTTTTGCTTTTATCCCTGTTTTCCTTTCCTCTGTCTCCCTGCTCAGGTTCCCAACCCCCTGCCATTTTAGTTTAAACCCCCCCGAACAGTGCTAGCAAACCTCCCCGCGAGGATATTTGTCCCGCTCTGGTTCAGGTGCAACCCGTCCGACTTGTACAAGTCCCACCTTCCCCAGAAGCAGGCCCAGTGATCCAGGAAACTAAAGCCCTCCCTCCTGCACCAACTCTTTAGCCACGCATTCATCTGCTCTATCCTCCTATTCCTATACTCACTAGCACGTGGCACCGGGAATAATCCAGAGATTACAACCTTTGAGGTCCTGCTCTTTAATCTGCTCCCTAGCTCCCTAAATTCTTGTTGCAGGACCTCATCCCTCTTCCTACCTATGTCGTTGGTCCCAATGTGAACCACGACCTCTGTCTGTTCACCCTCCCCCTTCAGAATGCCCTGCAGCCGTTCAGTGACATCCTTGACCCTGGCACCAGGGAGGCAACAAACCATCCTGGAGTCACGTCTATGGCCACAGAACCGTCTATCTGTTCCCCTTACGATAGAATCCCCTACCACTATTGCTCTCCCACTCTTTTTCCTCCCTTCCTGAGCAGCAGCAACACCCCTGGTGCCAGGAAGTTGGCTGCTGCTGCCTTCCTCTGGTGAGTCATCCCCCTCAACAGTATCCAAATTGGTATACCTGTTTGAAAGGGGGATGGCCACAGGGGTCTCCTGCACTACCTGCCTGCTTCTACTGCTCCGCCTGGTGGTCACCCATTTCCCTCCTGCCTGTGCAGCCCTACCCTGCGGCGTGACCAACTCATCAAACGTGTAATCCACGACCCTCTCAGCATCGTGAATGCTCCACAACCCATCCATACGCAGCTCCAGCGCCTCAATACGGCCCGTTAGTAGCTGCAGCTGGATGCACTTCTGGCACACGTGGTCATCGGGGACACTGGCAGCGTCCCTGAATTCCCACATAGAGCAAGAGGAGCATAACACGGGGCTGGGCTCTCCTGGCATGACTTACCCCTTTAATTAATTTAAATTAATTCAATACCACCAGTTAAAGATATACTCTAGGGCGCTTATTTACCAACTGTCCCCACTACACCACAGAGACCCTAGAAAATATAAACTGCAGAATTTAAGCTTGTAATAAAAGGAATACTCACCAACCAATCACTTACCTGCTTCCTGGTGATGTCACACTTGGATTACTTTTTACCTCTCTCCTCTGCTGTTGAATTGGTCAGGCCTCGTTCGCTGCCGCCGGTTTTAACTGCCGCCGGTCGCGCCTCTGCTCTCCCCCAGGTCCAAGCTCTCTGGTCGGGCCTCGTTCGCTGCCGCCGCTTTTAAGCTCTGCCGCCGGTCACTGCCCCCTCACAGGTCCGATGCTCTGATCGGGCCTCACCTCGCAACTGCCGCCGCTTTTAAGCTCTGCCGCCAGTCACTGCCCCTTCACAGGTCCGATGCTCTGATCGGGCCTCACCTCGCAACTGCCGCCGCTTTTAAGCTCTGCCGCCGGTCACTGCCCCCTCACAGGTCCGATACTCTGATCGGGCCTCACCTCGCAACCTCACATCCACCTGAGGGGGCAGACGGGGGCCTCGGTTTAACGTCTCATCCGTAGGACGGCGCTCCTTCATTACTGCCCCTCCAACAGTGCAGCAATCCCTCAGTACTGCCCCTCCGACAGTGCGGCGTTCCCTCAGTACTGCCCCTCCAACATTGCGGCGCTCCCTCAGTACTGCCCCTCCGACAGTGCGGCGCTCCCTCAGTACTGCCCCTTCGACAGTGCGGCGCTCCCTCAGTACTGCCCCTCCGACAGTGCGGCGCTCCCTCAGTACTGCCCCTCCGACAGTGCGGCACTTCCTCAGTACGGACCCTCCGACAGTGCAGCGCTCCCTCAGCACCGCACTGGAGTGTCAGCCTCGCTTTATAAGCTCAAGTCCCTGGAGCGGGATTTGAACCCACAACCTTCTGACTCTGCTGTCCACTGAGCCACAGCTGACTCCAGTCTTTTACACACTTTCATCATAACTTCCTTGCTTTTGCACTCTACGCCTCTCCTAAAGCAGGGGAGTTATGATGAATTGTTAAACAGTTTTTTTGCAGAGTGACCAAGGCTGTGTGTAGGAAACAATTTTGCATTTGAAAGCAGCTTGTATTGTGAAGCTTGTGCCCCTTTGCCAGGCCCGCTGCCTGCGGCCCCTCTCCCAGATTCCAGCCCCAGCTCTGTGCTGACTGAGCTGCTCTCACCTGGGGACAGCGCGTCACAATCGGCCCCAGCGCACCTGAGCTGGAGAGGAGGCCCCGCCCCCTTGCCGCGCCGCCATTGGTTGGAGGACCAGGCCGCCCAGTTCAGTCCTCCCACCTCAGCCCTCTTCTTATTGGTCAGCGCTCCCGTCAGTCAGAATCACATTGTTCCGGCTCACTCCGCCACCCGCGCGGGTCAATCCGCTCCGTTCGGTGTCCGCGGAGGTCCCGCCCGCCCGACTCTCAGGTTTGGTTTTTCTGGTATTTTACTTTATAATCTCGCTCTCCGCTCCCCCCTCACCTCGATTTAAATCGATTCCCCAACACTTGACTTTACCCCGGCCGCTGATTCCGCCTCTTCCCCGGGCCCGGCCTTCCGGCTAGTCCCCGGAGGCCCCGCGCAGGCGCACTGGCAGCCTCGTGTTGCGCCTGCCCGCGCTGTGATTGGTGCCGAGGAAGGCAAGTGGGCGTGTCCGGGCCCCGGCCCACGTGGGGGAGACAAAGGCTGGCTGGAGCGCATGCGCAGCCCGCCTGGCCCCGTTGGGAAGCTTTTCAAATATTTTTTTTTGCGAAACCAATTGAAAACACTCATTAATTCCCCCAACCTCCTCCCCTCTAAAGTGCGATTATTATTATTTTTGTTTTTTCCTCATTTGTGTGGGGTGTCTTTTTTTTTACCTTGCGGTGGCGTGCGCCGATCCAACCGAACACTGGGCGTTGCGTGCTGGCATCAGCGCGTAATCGGAGGGGGATGATTGACGCGAGGCGCCCGCCAATCAGAAGCAGGGAAAACGCTGGGAGGACCGGGCGGGCTGACGGTCCTCCAACCAATGGCGGCGCGGGAAGGAGGGGGGCGGGACCTCGGTGGGCTGCAGGCCGCTTTCCTGCTTTCATTGTCTGCAGGAGCTGTTAAAGGGAAGGGGAGGAGGGGGTGGAAAAAAAACCCAGCTTGTGAGTGTTTATTCCTTTGCATTACCTTTATTGCAAGGCTATTCATCAACTGCATTCATTTAAAAAAAAGTGAACCTTTGCTCTTTTCGACTTTTATCCAGAACAAAGAGCCCTGGTGCTGTGAACATTTTGGTGGGCAGCCACTTTTAAAGGGACAAAGACCAGCATTCTTCCTCCTCTCTCTCTCTCTCTTGTGAGTATTTGTGGTGGGTGAGAGAGTGGCGGGGTGGTGGTGAGTCAAAGGGGACTGCGGCCCCTTTTCAACAAAAACAATTGCTTGGCCATTTAAAGGGGAATGGGTGCCCCCCCCAGGTATTTAAAGGGGCAGTGCCTCTCTCTATCATGTAAGAGCAGGGAGGTTCTGCCTGAACTGTACAAAAACACCAGTTAGGCCACCGCGTGCAGTTCTGGTCGTCCCCATTGCAGGAAAGATGTGACTGTGCTCCAGATGGGAGATTTACGAGGATGTTGCCAGGACTAGAGAATTTCAGCTACAAGGAAAGATTGAATACATAGAAACATAGAAGATAGGAGCAGGAGTAGGCCATTCAGCTCCTCGAGCCTGTTCCGCCACTCAATGAGATCATGGCTGATCATCCAAATTCAGAACCCGGTCCCTGCCTCCTCCCCATATCCCTTTAGCCTTAAGAAATATATAAGTACAGGAGTAAAGAAGTCTTACTCCAATTATATAGGGCCTTGGTGAGACCACACCTGGAGTACTGTGTACAATTTTGGTGTCCTTACCTAAGGAAGGATATACTTGCCATAGAGGGAGTGCAATGAAGGTTCACGAAATTGATTCCTGGGATGGCGGGACTGTTGTATGAGAAGAGATTGAGTAAACTAGGCCTGTATTCTCTTGAATTCAGAAGAATGAGAGGGGATCTCATTGAAACTTATAAAATTCTAACCGGACTAGACAGACTAGATGCAGGAAGGATGTTCCCAATGGCGGGGGAGTCCAGAACCAGGGGTCACAGTCTAAGGATAAGGGGTAAGCCATTTAGGACAGAAATGAGGAGGAATTTCTTCACCCAGAGAGTGGTGAACCTGTGGAATTCTCTACCACAGAAGGCAGTGGAGGCCAATTCATTAAATATATTCAAGAAGGAGTTAGATATATTTCTTAAGGCTAAAGGGATCTAGGGATATGGGGAGAAGGCAGTGACAGGGTACTGAATTTGGATGATCAGCCGTGATCTCATTGAATGGCGGAGCAGGCTCGAGGGGCCGAATGGCCTACTCCTGCTCCTATCTTCTATGTTTCGATGTCTTAAAGGAGGATAGCAAGGCGGAGAGGTTCAGGGAGGGAATTCCAGAGCTTAGGGCCGAGGCAACAGAAGACACGGCCACTGATTGTTGAGCGATTATAATCAGGGATGCTCAAGAGGGCAGAATTGGAGGAGCGCAGATGTCTCGGTGGGGGGGGGGCGGGGGGGTTGTTTTCTTTGGAACCGGGGAGGCTGAGGGGAGACCTGATTGAGGTGTATAAAATTCTGAGGGGCCGAGATAGGAAGGACCTATTTCCCTTGGCAGAGGGGACCACAACCAGGGGGCGTAGATTTAAAGTAATTGCTCGGAGCTTTAGAGGGGAGTTGAGGAGAAATGTTTTCACCCAGTGGGTGGTGGGGGTCTGGAACTCACTGCCTGACAGGGTGGTAGAGGCAGAAACTCTCATCACATTTTAAAAGTACTTGGATATGCACTTGAAGTGCCGTAACCTACAAGGCTACGGACCAAGTGCTGGAAAGTGGGATTAGGGTGGATAGCACTTAATCGGCTGGCACGGACAAGATGGGCCGAATGGCCTCCTTCTGTGTCATTATTTTTCTGTGATTCTATCGCGGGGGGCGGGTGGTTGTGAGGCTGAAGGGAATAACTAAGATAGGGAGGGGCGAGGCCATGGAGGGATTTGAAAACAAGGATGAGAATTTTGAATCGAAACATTGCTTAACCGGGAGCCAGTGTAGGTCAGCGAGCACAGGGGTGATGGGTGAACGGGACTCGGCGTTGAGTTACGACACGGGTAGTTTTGGATCACCTCAAGTTTACATAGGGTAGAATGTGGGAGGCCAGCCAGGAGTGTGTTGGAATAGTCGAGTCTAGAGGTATCAAAGGCCCGGGTGAGGGTTTCAGCAGTGGATGAGCTGAGGCAGGGGCGGAGACGGGCCATGTTACCGAGGTGGAAATAGCCGGTCTTTGTTATGCTGTGGATATGTGTTCGGAAGCTCATTTCAGGGTCAGATATGACACCAAGGTTGTGAACAGTGTGGTTCAGCCTCAGAGAGATGTTAGGGAGAGGGATGGAGTCAGTGGCTAGGGAACAGAGTTTGTGGCAGGGACTGAAAACAATTGCTTTAGTCTTCCCAATATTTAATTGGAGAAAATTTCTGCTCACCCAGAACCGTGGAGGGGTCGAGAGAAGTGGTGGTGAGGTGGAGCTGGGTGTCGTCAGCGTACAT
Source organism: Somniosus microcephalus (assembly GCF_052327205.1). Taxonomy (NCBI): domain Eukaryota; kingdom Metazoa; phylum Chordata; class Chondrichthyes; order Squaliformes; family Somniosidae; genus Somniosus; species Somniosus microcephalus. The sequence continues at coordinate 186,724 of NW_028225687.1, read as the reverse complement.
GTGGAAACTGACGCTGTGTTTTCAGATGTCACCAAGGGGCAGCATTTAGATGAGAAATAGGAGGAGCCCAAGGATAGATCCTTGGGGGACACCAGAGGTAGTGATACAGGAGTGGGAAGAGAAGCCATTGCAGGTGATTCTGTGGCTACGATTAGATAGATAAGAATGGAACCAGGCGAGTGCAGTCCCACCCAGCTGGACAACGGTGGAGAGGCGTTGGAGAAGGATGGAGTGGTCAACCGTGTCAAAGACTGCAGACAAGTCAGGAAGGTTGGGGGGGGATAGTTTACCTTTGTCACAGTCACAAAGGATGTCATTTTTGACTTTGAATCTTGATTTGACTTCAGGGCCAAGTCAGTGAGGTGGATTGGGCTGTTTCTGGCCCGCTGGTTATTGTGGGCACGGCTGGACACCAGTGGGACCGGCTCTGCCCTGTTTGTTCTTTGAGGCAAAATAAGCCAAAAAAAATTCCTGCTTCCCCCCTTACCCTTTCTACACTCCTTTTACAGGGTTTTAGAAGTGGAGCATTTACAGACAGGAAGCTCAAACCAAACATCACCTCAAGATCAGAGAGTTACGCGATTCCTCAGGACATGATTCAGTCGCTCCTCCAATCTGCTGGCACACCCGTGAGTTCACACTGGGGAGAGAACTTTTAAATGTTCTGAAAGAGTTTCAAAATCTACAAATACCTGAAGCGACACCAGTGGCCATACACTGGGGGAAACCCGGGCCCCGTGTGTGGGAAGGGATTCACTCAGCCATCCGCTCCGATGATACACCAGCAAGTTCACACTAGGGAGAGACCGTTACCCCACTCCTTGTGTGGGAAGGGATTAATTGCACCCTCCATGCTGCTGAGACACCAGCTTGTCCACACCGATGAGAGACCGTTGACCTGCTCCGTATTTTTGAAGCGATTCTCTCATTCTGCCACCCTCCTGAGACACCAGCTTGTTCACAGTGATGAGAGACCGATTAAATGTTCTGACTGTGGGAAGAGATTTAAAAGGTCCCAGGATCTGAAGAGACACCAGCTGGAGAGAGCAGGAGAGATTCTGTTCACCTGCTCAGTGTGTGGGAAGAGATTCACTCAGTCCTTGAATCTGCTGGCACACCAGCGAGTTCACACTGGGGAGAGGCCGGTAAAACATTCCGACTGTGGGAAATGCATTAGAAGGTCCCAGGAGCTGAAGGGTCACCAGCTGGAGACATTAGGAAAGAGACCGTTCACCTGCTGTGTGTGTGGGAAGGGATTCACTCAGCCATCAAGCCTGGTGAGACACCAGCGATATCACACCGGGGAGAGGCCGTTCACCTGCTCTGTCTGTGGGAAGGGACTCACTCAGTCATCCCACCTACTGACACACCAGCGAGTTCACACTGGGGAGAGACCGTTCACCTGCTCTGTGTGTGGGAAGGGATTCACTCAGTCATCCCACCTGTTGAGACACCAGCGATATCACACTGATGAGAGACCATTTAAATGTTTCAACTGTGGGAAGAGCTTTAAAACCTCTGGGGATCTGAAGGGCCACCAGCGAGTTCACACCGATGAGAGACCATTTAAATGTTCCGACTGTGAGAAGAGATTTAAAAGCTTCAGGGATCTGAAGCAACACCAGCGAGTTCACACTGATGAGAGACCGTTTACATGTTCTGTCTGTGGGAAGAGCTTTAAAAGCTCCGGGAATCTGAACGGACACCAGCGAGTTCACACCGGGGTGAGGCCATTCACCTGCTCCGTGTGTGGGAAGGGATTCACTCAGTCATCCCACCTGCTGGCACACCAGCGGGTTCACACTGATGAGACACCATTTAAATGCTCTGACTGTGGTAAGAGCTTTAAAAGCTCCGGGGAGCTGAAGAGACACCAGCGAGCTCACACTGTTCTGTAGTGCAGGGCCCTGCAGACAGTTGGAGTGACAGAAACATGGAATTGATGAATGTTTTGAAATTCTTGTACTGCTGTTTAATCTTTAAGACTGCTGTGCTGATGATTCCCTTCGATTGACTGTTCATGGTGTGGAGATGCTGGAGTTGGACTGGGGTGGACAAATGCAAGAAGTCACACAACACCAGGTTATAGTCCAACAGCTTTATTTGAAATCACAAGCTTTCGGAGCGCTGCTCCTTCGTCAGGTGAAGTGGAGAGATGCATAAAACACAGATTATATAGTCAGAGAATAATGTCAGATGTTTACAGGTAATCTTTCTAACTGCCACTTATCACACCTCGGCAGAGAGATAATCACAGCAATCAAAGGTGTGAATGGTGTCCAAACAGGTCAGTCAGGAAAACATTACATCAAAGAACAATGAGGTGGGGTCACAAGGGGTCAAATGTTGCAGATGCTGGGGTCTGTATGAAAAACACAAAAACAGACAAAAACCTTTTTTTTGCTGGAAATCACAGCAGGTCCGGCCGCATCTGTGTGGAGAGAACAAGCCAATGACGACTCTAGTCTGGATGACCCTACGCCAGGGAGCACTTCAGCAGTCAAGGACATTCAGCCTCCGATCTTCGGGTAAGCATTCTCCAAGGCGGCCTTCGAGACACACGACAACGCAAAATCGTCGAGCAGAAACTGATAGCCAAGTTCCGTACCCATGAGGACGGCCTCAACCGGGATCTTGGGTTCATGTCACGCTACATGTAACCCCACCTGACGTAGGGTCATCCAGACTCGAGTCATCATTGGCTTGTTCTCTCCACACAGATGCGGCCGGACCTGCTGTGATTTCCAGCAAAAAAAATGTTTTTTGTCTTTTTTTGTTTTTCATACAGACCCCAGCATCTGCAACATTTGACCCCTTGTGACCCCACCTCATTGTTCTTTGATGTAATGTTTTCCTGACTGACCTGTTTGGACACCATTCACACCTTTGATTGCTGTGATTATCTCTCTGCCGAGGTGTGATAAATGGCAGTTAGAAAGATTACCTGTAAACATCTGACATTATTCTCTGACTATATAAGCTGTGTTTTTATGCATCTCTCCACTTCACCTGACGAAGGAGCAGCGCTCCGAAAGCTTGTGATTTCAAATAAAGCTGTTGGACTATAACCTGGTGTTGTGTGACTTCTTAAATTTGACTGTTCATGGTGTTCCATAGAATGTACAGCACAGAAACAGGCCATTCGGCCCAACTGGTCCATGCCAGTGTTTGTGCTCCACACCCACCCTACTTCAATTAACTCGATCAACACATCCTCCCATTCCTTTCTCCCTCATGTGGCTTCCCCATAAATCCATCTGTGCTGTTCACCTCAACCACTCCTTGTGGTAGCGAGTTCCCCATTCTCACCATTCTCTGGATAAAAAAGTTTCTCCTGAATTCCCTCCTGGATTTATTAGTGACTATTTTAAGTTTGTGGCCTCATAAATATGATGAAATTCTGTTAATCTGACCAGTATGTTGTTGTACTTTGTCTTTTTCTGATGAATTAAACATTACTGAGCCCTTGTACGCGTGTTATGGGATGACGTTTTTTTTAATGCGTTCATGGGATGTGGGCGTCGCTGGCAGGGCCAGCATTTATTGCCCATCCCTAATTGCCCTTGAGAAGGTGGTGGTGAGCCGCCTTCTTGAACCGCTGCAGTCCGTGTGGTGAAGGTACTCTCACAGTGCTGTCAGGGAGGGAGTTCCAGGACTTTGACCCAGCGCCGATGAAGGAATGGCAATATACTTCCAAGTCAGAATGGTGTTTGACTTGGAGTTGGTGGTCATAGAGTCATAGTGTTATACAGCACAGAAAGAGGCCCTTCGGCCCATCGTGTCTACACCGGCCATCAAGCCCTGTCTATTCTAATCCCATTTTCCAGCACTTGGTCCGTAGCCTTGTAAGCTATGGCGTTTCAAGTGCTCATCTAAATGCTTCTTGAATGTTATGAGGGTTCCTGCCTCTACCACCCTTTCAGGCAGTGAGTTCCAGATTCCAACCACCCTCTGGGTGAAAAGGTTTTTCCTCAAATCCCCTCTAAACCTCCTGCCCCTTATCTTGAAACTATGCCCCATGGTTATTGGCTCCTCTACTAAGGGGAAAAGTTCCTTTCTATCTACCCTATCTATGCCCCTCATAATTTTGTACACCTCAATCATGTCCCCCCTCAGCCTTCCCTGCTCTAGGATCCAGGAAGGATGTTTCTGATGGCCGGGGAGTCCAGAACCAGGGGTCGTAGTTTAAGGATAAGGGGTAAGCCATTTAGGACTGAAATGAGGAGGAATTTCTTCACCCAGAGAGTGGTGAACCTGTGGAATTCTCTGCCACAGAGGGTGGTGGAGGCCAGTTCATTAAATATATTCAAGAAAGAGTTGGATATATTTCTTGAGGCTAAAGGGATCAAGGGATATGGGGAGAAGGCAGGGACAGGGTACTGAATTTGGATGATCAGCCATGATCTCATTGAATGGTGGAGCAGGCTCGAGTAGCCGAATGGCCTACTGCTGCTCCTATCTTCTATGTTTCTAAGGAAAACAACCCCAGCCTGTCCAGTCTCTCCTCATAGCTGAAGCGCTCCAGCCCAGGTAACATCCTGGTGAATCTCCTCTGCACCCTCTCCAATGCAATCACATCCCTCCTATAGTGTGGCGACCAGAACTGCACACAGTATTCCAGCTGTGGCCTAACTAGCGTTTTGTACAGCTCCATCATAACCTCCCTGCTCTTATATTCTATGCCTCGGCTAATGAAGGCAAGTATCCCATATGCCTTTTTTAACCACCTTATCTCCCTGTCCTGCTGCCCTCAGTGATCTATGTATTCTATCAGGTGTTCCCATGCGCCTGCTGTCTTTGTCCTTCTAGGTAGAAGAGGTTGTCGGTTTGGGAGGTGCTGCCGAAGAAGCCTTGGCGAGTTGCTGCAGTGCATCGTGTAGATGGTACACACTGCAGCCACAGTACACCGGTGGTGGAGGGAGTGAATGTTTAACGTGGTGGATGGGGTGCCAATCAAGCGGGCTGCTTTGTCCTGGATGGTGTCGAGCTTCTTGAGTGTTGTTGGAGCTGCACTCATCCAGGCAAGTGGAGAGTATTCCATCACACTCCTGACTTGTGCCTTGTAGATGGTGGAAAGTCTTTGGGGAGTCAGGAGGTGAGACACTCGCCACAGAATACCCAGCCTCTGACCTGCTCTTGTAACCACAGTATTTATGTGGCTGGTCCAGTTAAGTTTCTGGTCAATGGTGACCCCCAGGATGTTGATGGTGGGGAATCTGGTGATGGTAATGTCGTTGAATGTCAAGGGGAGGTGGTTAGACTCTCGCTTGTCGGAGATAGTCATTGCCTGGCCCTTGTGTAGTGCAAATGTTACCTGCCACTTATCAGCCCAAGCCTGAATGTTGTCCAGGTCTTGTTGCATGCGGGCATGGACGGTTTCATTATCTGAGGAGCTGCGAATGGAACTGAATACTGTGCAGTCATCAGCGAACATTCCTACTTCTGACCTTATGATGGAGGGAAGGTCACTGATGAAGCAGTTGAAGATGGTTGGGCCGAGGACACTGCCCTGAGGAACTCCTGCAGCGATATCCTGGGGCGGTGATGATTGACCTCCAACCACCACAACCATCTTCCTTTGTGCTCGGTCTGACTCCAGCCAGTGGAGAGTTTCCCCCGATTGATTAGCATTGAGGTAATAGTGAGAGTAATAAGGGAAGTGAAAAAGGACATTAGAAATAAATGAGAGACAAGGAAAGAAAAACTAAAGATCAAAGTAAGAACGAGACAAACGAAGGAGATGAGAAGAAAAGAATTTGAGGAGAAAGTGAGTGATAAGAAACATTGACATTTCAAAAATGAGACAGGAGAGGAAGTAAGTACGAAGAAAGAAAGATCTTGAATATGTACAGCACCTTTCACAATTTCAGGACATCTCCAAGCGCTGTGCAGCAATTGCAGGACTTCTGACATGTGGTCATGTAGGAATGTAATGTAGCAGCCAATTAGAGAGAGATGTGGAGAGGAAAGGCAAGAAGAGAAAGAGCAGGAAAGGAAAATAAACGGACAAAATCGGGGAGGTCGTTTTTTAAAAATTTGTTCATGGGATCTGGGCGTCGCTGGTAATGCCAGCATTTATTGCCCATCCCTAATTGCCCTTGAGAAAGTGGTGGTGAGCCGCCTTCTTGAACCGCTGCAGTATATGGGGTGAAGGTACTCCCACAGTGTTGTTCGGGAGGGAGTTCCAGGATTTTGACCCAGCGACGTTGAAGGATCGGCCAATATACTTCCAAGTCAGGATGGCGTGTAACATGGAGGGGACAGTGTAGAGTGAGCTTTACTCTGTATCTAACCCGTGCTGTACCTGCCCTGGGAGTGTTTGATGGGACAGTGTAGAGGGAGTTTTACTCTGTATCTAACCCGTGCTGTACCTGCCCTGGGAGTGTTTGATGGGACAGTGTAGAGGGAGCTTTACTCTGTATCTAACCCATGCTGCACCTGCCCTGGGAGTGTTTGATGGGACAGTGTAGAGGGAGCTTTACTCTGTATCTAACCCGTGCTCTACCTGCCCTGGGAGTGTTTGAAGGGACAGTGTAGCGGGAGCTTTACTCTGTATCTAACCCATGCTGTACCTGCCCTGGGAGCGTTTGATGGGACAGTGCAGAGGGAGCTTTACTCTGTATCTAACCCGTGCTGTACCTGCCCTGGGAGTGTTTGATGGGACAGTTTAGAGGGAGCTTTACTCTGTATCTAACCCATGCTGTACCTGCCCTGGGAGTGTTTGATGGGACAGTGTAGAGGGAGCTTTACTCTGTATCTAGCCTGTGCTGTACAACATGCCTTATTACATTAATGGGCATATAATTGGCAAATGAATTTTGGTAAGAAAAAATTATTAGGTCACATATTACTTGGAAATAAGAATCTAAATAGGGTAGAAGGGCAAAGTGATTGTGGAGTAAAAGTACACAAATCACTGAAATTAGTGACGCAGGTTAATAAGGTCATAAAAAAAGCAAACCAAACACTAGGGTTTATTTCTCAAGGGATGGAATTGAAAAGCAGTGAAGTTATGCTAAACCTGTATCGAACCTTGGTTAGACCACACTTAGAGTACTGTCTACAGTTCTGGTCACCATATTATAAAAAGGATATAGAGGCACTGGAGAGGGTGCAGAGAAGATTTACAAGGATGATACCAGAAATGCGAGGTTATGCCTATATCAGGAAATAATAAATGGGGTAAGGGCACACTAACCACACATCATATATATCTATAGCGTAAGTAGACAGATTTTAAGCCAAACGATGGGACCGAAGGCTGCAATTCCTGTGCCATGCGGGAACTCCGGGACGTTTCACGTGTCCTGGTGAACTGCGTGTGCAGGTAGCGCCTCCCGTGGCTGGAACTCGAGCTCAGGGTCTCTGAGCTTGGGGAGCGGCTGGAGTCACTGCCGGGCAGACGGGAGGCTGAGAGTTTCCTGGAGCGCACGTTCCAGGAGGTGGTCACCCCGCAGCCACAGAGAGTTTGTGGGAATTGTAACTGGGTGGCCGCCCAGCAGGGTTTGAGGAGGCAAGGCAGTGCAGGAATCCCCCGGGAGTGCGGCGCTCTCAAACTGGATTTCAGTGCTGAATCCCGGTGAAGGTGACGACACCTCGGGGGGAGAGTGCAGTCTAGAGCGCATCCACTGCACTGTGGGGCAATGACTGCACTGGGGGACAAAGCAAAGTGTGGAAATCTAGTGGTCATAGGGGATTCGATAGTCAGGGGGGCTAGACAGGTGTTTCTCCAACCCTCGACGTGAGTCCCGCTCGGCGTGTTACTTCCCTGGTGCCGGGGTAAAGGACATCACTGAGAGGGTGCAGAACATTTTGAGGGGGGGAAGTTGAACAGCCAGGAGTCGTGGTCCATGTGGGAACCATAGACATAGGAAGGGAAAGGGCTGAGGTCCTGCAGGCAGACTTTCAGGAACTCGTGAGGAAATCGGCAGATGCAATATAACATGGATAAATGCGAGGTTATCCACTTTGGTGTCAAAAACAGGAAGGCAGATTATTATCTGAATGGCAATAGATTGGGAGAAGGGGTAGTGCAACGAGACTTGGGTGTCCTTGTGCACCAGTCGCTGAAGGTAAGCATGCAGGTGCAGCAGGCGGTTAAGAAGGCAAATGGTATGTTGGCTTTCGTAGCGAGAGGGTTTGAGTACAGGAACAAGGATGTCTTGCTGCAGTTGTACAGGGCTTTGGTGAGACCACATCTTGAGTATTGTGTGCAGTTTTGGTCGCCTTATCTGAGGAAGGATGTTCCCGATGGTCGGAGAGTCTAGAACCAGGGGGTCACAGTCTAAGGGTCGGGGAGTCCAGAACCAGGGGTCACAGTCTAAGGATAAGGGGTAAGCCATTTAGGACAGAAATGAGGAGGAATTTCTTCACCCAGAGAGTGGTGAACCTGTGGAATTCTCTACCACAGAAGGCAGTAGAGGCCAATTCATTAAATATATTCAAGAAGGAGTTGGATATATTTCTTAAGGCTAAAGGGATCAAGGGGTATGGGGAGAAAGCAGGGATCGGGTACTGAATTTGGATGATCAGCCATGATCGCATTGAATGGCGGAGCAGGCTCGAGAGGCCGAATCTCCTGCTCCTATCTTCTATGTTTCTCTGTTTCTGTTTCGAGCTCCCTGCTCGGCTGTGGACTTCCAGCCGTCCCAACAATTCCAAGTATTGCAGGGAACAGGCTCCACCTTGATACTGTTCAGCTGCCTGGGGCTGCACCTAGGCCTCTGTTCTAATCCACTAGTCATTGATTGTGGTTGGTAATGAAGAAGAAAGCTGCAGACTGCAGGAAGATATCAATGGACTGGTCAGGTGGGCAGAACAGTGGCAAATGGAATTCAATCTGGAGAAGTGTGAGGTGATGCATTTAGAGAGGGCTAACAAGGAAAGGGAATACACTCTAAATGGTAGGACACTGAGAAGTGCAGAGGATCAGAGGGACCTTGGAGTGCATGTCCACAGATCCCTGAAGGTAGCAGGACAGGTAGATAAGGTGGTTAAGAAGGCACACAGGATACTTGCCTTTATTAGCCGAGGCATAGAATATAAGAGCAGGGAGGTTATGCTTGAACTGTATAAAACACTAGTTAGGTCGCAGCTAGAATACTGCGTGCAGTTCTGGTCACCACATTACAGGAAGGATGTGATTGTACTAGAGAGGGTGCAGAGGAGATTTAGGAGTGTGTTGCCTGGGTTGGGGAATTTTAGCTATGAGGAAAGATTGGATAGGCTGGGGTTGTTTTCATTGCAACAGAGGAGGCTGAGGAGAGACTTAATTGAGGTGTATAAAATTATGAGGGGCCTAGATAGGGTGGTAGAGGGAGAGACCCTCATCACATTTAAAAAGTACTTGGATATGTACTTGAAGTGCCGTAACCTACAAGGCTACGGACCAAGTGCTGGAAAGTGGGATTAGGGTGGATAGCTCTTTGTCGGGCGGCACGGACAAGATGGGCCGAATCGCCTCCTTCTGTGCTGTAAATGTCTATGATTCATTGATCATCCCATTCCCAAGCTGACTCTGTGTTAACACCTCAGACGAGCCGTCCCACGTAGGGTGACTCCCTCAACCTGTTCTCCCGGTTACAGAACCAGTTTGTCTCTCTCAGGAATGCGCAAGCCTCTGTTGTCTGTCCACCAACTCACTCGTGACCTCACATGTTGCAACAAGTCTGCTGCCTGAGCAGTTTGCAGTGTTATTAGGTCTGTGGGTCTCTTAGCAACCACCTCCCTTATCTAGGCAAAGGGCTCATCTCCTGACTTTGGGTGTTATCATTCCAAACTTCAGCATTCTCTGTCTTTTAGTTTCAATCTGTCTGTGTCCACCCAGTGACAACACTGAGCTCCTCCCTCCAACCACTGACAATCACCCTCTTGCTGAGAAGGAAAGACTTGCATTTATATAGCGCCTTTCACAACCTCAGGATGTCCCAGAGCACTTTACAGCCAATGAAGAACCTCTGAAGTGTAGTCACTGTTGTAATGTAGGAAACGCGGCAGCCAATTGGCGCACAGCAAGCTCCCACAAACAGCAATGTGACACTGACCAGATAATCTATTTCAGTGATGTTGATTGAGGGATAAATATTGGCCCCAGGACACCGGGGAGAACTCCCCTGCTCTTCTTCAATGTAGTGCCATGGGATCTTTTACGTCCACCTGAAATGGCAGACGGGGGCCTCGGTTTAACATTCCATCCGAAAAACGGCACCTCTGACAGCGCAGCACTCTCTCAGTACTGGAGTGTCAGCCTAGATTTTTATGCTCAAGTCTCTGGACTGGGACTTGAACCCACGACCTTCTGACTTAGAGGCGAGAGTGCTGCCCACTGAGCTAAAGTGTCTGGAGCTAAGCCAGCTGGGATACTTGACATAGGATTACATCGGATATACGGCACAGAAACAGGCCATTCGGCCCAACCAGTCCATGCCGGTGTTTATGCTCCACTCGAGCCTCCTCCCGTCTTTCCTCATCTAAATCTATCAGCATAACCCTCGATTCCCTTCTCCCTCATATGCTTGTCTAGCCTCCCCTTAAATGCATCGATACTATTCGCTTCAACCACTCCCTGTGGCAGCGAGTTCCACATTCTCACCACTCTCTGGGTAAAGAAGTTTCTTCTGAATTCCCTATTGGATTTCTTGGTGACTATTCAATTGTAACTGTCAAAAGGGAATTGGATATATACTAAAAGCAGAAATTTGCAGGGCTGTGGGGAAAGAGCAGGGCAGTGGGACTAATTGCATTGCTCTTTCAGAGAGCCGGCACCAGCACGATGGGCCGAAAGGCATCCTACTGTGCTCTATGATTCTATAACATCAGCTTCTCTCTGCTCACCAGTACTGAGAGAACAGAGAATAATCTTTAAATCTAGCCCAGTTATTGGAGGCTCTTAACATTAACAAGTCCCAGTTGCCTGAATTAACATGGTTCAGTCCTGGATGTGATTAAAGGCATCGGAAACAGTGGAATCGACCCACCGCAGTCACACTGTGGACACTCTGGTGTGTCAGCGGGTGGGATACACCAGGGAATCCCTTTCCACACACTGAGGTTGACTCTAATGATCGGGAGTCCCAGGGTTTCGGATACCAGATAATCAAGCTCACAAGAACACAAATTGTCTCTCCAAGCTTTATTAAGAGCGCTGCATAACACAGATCGGGTGATAATTCCCTCAATCTGGAGAACAGAAGTACAGTGGATTCGCCCGCGATCTTCTCGAGTCTGTTCCAACTGACAATGGCTTAAGTGGCCTGTTCTTATACACAAGCTTGGTTACCACTCAGGAAATGGGATTGTTTGGACCTGTCTGTTGACCGCCTCCTGAACTCCTGCTAATTCAGGGAATTTAGACCATCTGTGACCAGACTATAACCACAAGCCCATCTGGTTATCACACCTATACGGTCCGTGAGGTTATTAGATTCACACCCAGACGTTGTGTCTTTTCTTGTCTGGCACTTCATCCCATAACACGGGTACAGGGGCTCAGTAATGTTTCATTCATCAGAAAAAGACAAAGTACAACATCATACTGGTCAGCTTAACAGAATCTCATCATATTTATGTGGCTCTAAATATAAAAGTCACCAATAAATCCAGGAGGGAATTCAGGAGAAACTTCTTTACCCAGAGAGTGATGAGAATGGGGAACTCGCTACCACAGGGAGTAGTTGAGGTGAACAACATAGATGTATTTAAGGAGAAGCCAGATAAACATAGGAGGATATGTCGGAGGAGGCTCGTGTGGAGCATAAACCCGGCATGGACCAGTTGGGCCGAATGGCCTGTTTCTGTGATGTACATTCGATGTAATAACATGAACAGTCCACCGGTGCACTTGAGGCCTTCCGTGACCGGTGGGTACCGGAGGGACTGGCGTGCATCATCACCACCGAAAATAGAATTTTAATTTCATTTAAGTTTCCTTTAAACTTTTTTTGTTATGTTACAGGTTTTATTGGTTGTGATGGTTGACTTTTAATAGGCAATTGCCTGTGATAAGGAGAAAAACAAAAATAACTTTAACAGTTAAATCAAGGGAAACATCAGCACAACAGATTGAAAGATTAAACAGCAGTACAAGAATTTATAAAACATTCATCCATTCCACGTTCATGTCACCCCAGCTGTCTACAGGGCCCTGCGCTACAGAACAGTGTGAACTCGCTGGTGTCTCAGCAGGTCATTGGCGCTTTTAAAGCTCTTCCCACAGTCAGAACATGTAAACGCTCTCTCATCAGTGTGAACAAGCTTGTGTGCCAGCAGGTTGGTGGACTGCAAGAATCCCTTCCCACACACAGAGCAGGGAAATGGCCTGTCCCCAGTGTGAACTTGCTGGTGTCTGGTCAGAGCCCTGGAGCGTTTAAAACTCTTACCACAGTCAGAACATGTAAACGGTCTCTGATCTGTGTGAACAAGCTGGTGTTGCTTCAGGTCCCGGGAGTATTTAAAGCTCTTCCCACAGTCAGAACATGTAAACGGCCTCTCATCAGTGTGAACAAGCTGGTGTGTAGTCAGAGCCCCGGATCTTTTAAAGCTCTTCCCACAGTCAGAACATTTAAAGGGTCTCTCATCAGTGTGAACAAGCTGGTGTATCAGCAAGTTAGATGAATCAGTGAATCCCTTCCCACACACAGAGCAGGGAAATGGCCTCTCCCCAGTGTGAACTCGCTGGTGTTTGGTCAGAGCCCCGGAGCTTTTAAAACTCTTCCCACAGTCAGAACATGTAAACGGTCTCTTATCGGTGTGAACAAGCTGGTGATCCTTCAGATCCCTGGGGCATTTAAAGCTCTTCCCACAGTCAGAACATTTAAATGGTTTCTCATCAGTGTGAACAAGCTGGTGTGTCAGCAGGGTAGATGAATCAGTGAATTCCTTCCCACACACAGAGCAGGGAAATGGCCTCTCCCCGGTGTGAACTCGCTGGTGACTGGTCAGAACCCTGGAGCTTTTAAAACTCTTCCCACAGTTGGAACATGTAAACGGTCTTTCATCAGTGTGGACAAGCTGGTGTTCCTTCAGATCCCTGGAGAATTTGAAGCTCTTCCCACACTCGGAACATTGAAATGGTCTCTCATCAGTGTGAACTCTCTGGTGTCTCAGCAGGTGGGATGTGCAAGTGAATCCCTTCCCACACACGGAGCAGGTGAACGGACTGTCCCCAGGGTGACTGTGCGGATGAACTTCTGATGTAGACGGGGAACTGAATCCCTTCCCGCTGTCCCCACCTTTACCCGGTTTCTCCCCGGTGTGACGGAGCACGTGTCTCGCCAGGTCAGGCGATCGGCTGAATCCGAGTCCACACATGGAACACGTGTGCGGTTTGTCTGCGCTGCGATCGCTGCTCTCTCCTTCCATGTGCAAAGGCCGATGATATTCAGGTCCTGATGAATTGAGTGACTCTGTCAGATCCTGACGTGATGTTTGGTCTGAGCTTCCTGTCTGTAAATGCTCCATTTCTAAAACCCTGTAAAAGGAGTGTAGAAAGGGGTAAGAGGGAAAATGTTGTCTCATGTCCCCCTTTCCTAGCCCAGGGGCACTGAAGCTGATTTTCAGGCCCCAGCTGCTGCACAGGTTGGTTGAAAGGATCAACAGTAATGGTGGCTGCAATTCCCACAAGCCCCCGCGCTCCATAAAGTGCTCCAGCCGCCGTGCTGAGTTGTGGCTGACACCACGCAGCGCCCCATGGCCCCGCCCTCTCCTGCTCCACAGGCGCCCGGCCCGCACCGCGCATGCTCAGCACACACCCCAGGCCCCTGTCAATCATCCTCCTCCGCGCCTGCGCGCTGGGCCCCTGAGCTCCAGGCTCCCGCACGGGGCTTTCTTTGTAAAGTCGGTGTTGGTGAAGAGCCACGATCAGTGAGGGAAACATAGAAACATAGAAGATAGGAGCAGGAGTAGGCCATTCGGCCCCTCGAGCCTGCTCCACCATTCAATGCGATCATGGCTGATCATCCAAATTCAGTACCCTGTCCCTGCTTTCTCCTCATATCCCTTTAGCCTTAAGAAATATAACCAACTCCTTCTTGAATATATTTAATGAATTGGCCTCCACTGCCTTCTGTGGTAGAGAATTCCACAGGTTCACCACTCTCTGGGTGAAGAAATTCCTCCTCATCTCCGTCCTAAATGGCTTACCCCTTATCCTTAGACTGTGACCCCTGGTTCTGGACTCCCCGGTCATTGGGAACATCCTTCCTGCATCTAGTCTGTCTAGTCCTGTTAGAATTTTATAAGTTTCAATGAGATCCCCTCATTCTTCTGAACTCCAGCGAGTATAAGCCCAATCGACCCAATCTCTCCTCATATGTCAGTGCCTCTCTATTTCTGTATCGTGTAAGAGCAGGGAGGTTATGCTTGAACTGTACAAAACACCAGTTAGGCCACCGCTAGAGTGCTGCGTGCAGTTCTGGTCGCCCCATTGCAGGAAAGATGTGACTGCTCGAGACGGGAGATTTACGAGGATGTTGCCTGGGCTGGGGAATTTTAGCTACAAGGAAAGATTGGAGGGGCTGGGGTTGTTTTCTTTGGAACAGAGGAGGCTGAGGGGAGACCTGATTGAGGTGTATAACATTTTGAGGGGCAGAGAGAGAGTGGATAGGGAGGACCTATTTCCCTCAGCAGACAGATCAATAACCAGGGGGCATAGATTTAAAGTAATTGGTCGGAGGTTTAGAGGGGATTTGAGGAGAAATGTTTTCACCCAGAGGGTGGTGGGGGTCTGGAACTCACTGCCTGAAAGGGTGGTAGAGGCAGAAACTCGCATCACATTTAAAAAGTACTTGGATATGTACTTGAAGTGCCGTAACCTACAAGGCTACGGACCAAGTGCTGGAAAGTGGGATTAGGGTGGAGAGCTTTTTGTCGGCCGGCACGGACAAGATGGGCCGAATGGCCTCCTCCTGTGCTGTAAATTTCTATAATTCTATGAATTGTAGTTAAAGGGACAGACACCCCACAAACTCCGTTCCCTAGCCACTGACTCCATCCCTCTCCCTAACATTTGTCTGAGTCTGAACATAGAAACATAGAAGATAGGAGCATTCGGCCCCTCGAGCCTGCTCCGCCATTTAATAAGATCATGGCTGATCATCCAAATTCTGTACCCTGTCACTGCCTTCTCCCCATATCCCTTGATCCCTTTAGCCTAAAGAAATATATCTAACTCCTTCTTGAATATATTTAATGAATTGGCCTCTACTGCCTTCTGTGGTAGAGAATTCCACAGGTTCACCACTCTCTGGGTGAAGAAATTCCTCCTCATCCCTGTCCTAAATGGCTTACCCCTTATCCTTAGACTGTGACCCCTGGTTCTGGACTCCCTGACCATCGGGAACATCCTTCCTGCATCTAGTCTGTGTAGTCCTGTTAGAATTTTATAAGTTTCAATGAGATCCCCTCTCATTCTTCTAAACTCCAGCAAGTACAAGCCCAGTCGACCCACTCTCTCCTCATACGTCATTCCTGACATCTCAGCTTTCAGCCTGGTGAATCTTCGCTGCACTCCCTCCATGGCAAGAACATCCTTCCTCAGATAAGGCGACCAAAACTGCACACAATACTCAAGATGTGGTCTCACCAAGGCCCTGTACAACTGCAGCAAAACATCCTTGTTCCTGTACTCAAACCCTCTCGCTACGAAGGCCAACATACTATTTGCCTTCTGAACCGCCTGCTGCACCTGTATGCTTACCTTCAGCGACTGGTGCACAAGGACACCCAGGTCTCGTTGCACTTCCCCTTCTCCCAATCTATTGCCATTCAGATAATAATCTGCCTTCCTGTTTTTGACACGAAAGTGGATAACCTCGCATTTATCCACATTATATTGCATCTGCCATGCTTCTGCCCAATCACCCAACCTGTCCAAATCATACTGGAGTTTCTCGGCATCCTCCTCACAGCACACACGCCCACCCAGCTTTGTGTCGTCTGCAAACTTGGAGATATTACATCTAGTTCCCTCGTCCAGATCATTAATATATATTGTGAATAGCTGGGGTCCATGGACCGATCCCTGCGGTACCCCACTAGTCACTGCCTGCCACTCGGAAAAAGACCCGTTTCTTCCAACTCTTGGCTTTCTGTCTGCCAACCAGTTCTCTATCCAAGTCAATACCTTGCCCCCAATCCCATGTGCCTTAACTTTACACGCTGTCGAACGCCTTTTGGAAATCCATGTACACCACGTTAACCGCATTGCCCTCATCAACCCTCTCTGTTACCTCATCAAAAACCTCAATCAGAATCAGAGCGGTTGGGCCCGGCGGACGTGCGGCCAGGGCCCCGGCACCAGGAAACCCAGGGTGCAGCGCCTCCCCCATCCGAGCCGCCGCTTCCCGGTTTCTTCAGCCGGCTCCACAGAGTCCAACTCGGGACAAAGGACAGGAGCCAGGCTCCCAGAATGGCCCACGGCCCCGGGGAGCATGCGCACTCTCAGCGGGGAAATCAGCTTGTTGGATAGAGCGGTTTCTGGGGCGCGGGGAATTGTGGGTGCTGCGGCCGCCATTAGTCAGCGGCTGTCGGGCAGAGTTTTATTGCAGGTGACGGAAGTCGGTCCCTGGCCGCCTGTGTAGGTCTTTTTGTTGCAGCAGTTTGAGCTGGAGTGGAGATGGAGGAGAAGCTGCTGGGTTTTCGATGGAATCTGGAACAGTACCCATGGATTGGAGGGTAGCTAATGTTACCCCATTATTCAAAAAACGTGGTAGAGAGAAAACGGGGAATTACAGACCGGTAAGCCTGACATCGGTAGTGGGGAAATGCTAGAGTCCATTACAAAAGATGTAATAGCAGAGCACTTGGAAAACAGTGACAGGATCGGACAAATTCAACATGGATTTACAAAAGGTAAATCGTGCTTGACTAATCTACTGGAATTTTTTTGAGGATGTAACTAGTAGAATAGATAAGGGCGAACCAGTGGATGTGGTCTATTTGGACTTTCAGAAGGCTTTCGATAAGGTCCCACATAAGAGATTAGCGTGTAAAGTTAAGGCACACGGGATTGGGGGGCAAGGTATTGACTTGGATAGAGAACTGGTTGGCAGATAGAAAGCAAATAGTTGGAATAAACGGGTCTTTTTCCGAGTGGCAGGCAGTGACTAGTGGGGTACCGCAGGGATCGGTCCTTGGACCCCAGCTATTCACAATATATATTCATGATCTAGACAAGGGAACTAGATGTAATATCTCCAAATTTGCAGATGACACAAAGCTGGGTGGGCGTGTGTGCTGTGAGGAGGATGCCGAGAAACTACAGGATGATTTGGACAGGTTGGATGATTGGGCAGAAGCATGGCAGATGCAATATAATGTGGATAAATGCGAGGTTATTCACTTTGGTGTCAAAAACAGGAAGGCAGATTATTATCTGAATGGCAATAGATTGGGAGAAGGGGAAGTGCAACGAGACCTGGGTGTCCTTGTGCACCAGTCGCTGAAGGTAAGCATGCAGCTGCAGTAGGCTGTTAAGAAGGCAAATGGTATGTTGGCCTTCATAGCGACAGGGTTTGAGTACAGGAACAAGGATGTCTTGCTGCAGTTGTGCAGGGCCTTGGTGAGACCACATCTTGAGTATTGTGTGTAGTTTTGGTCGCCTTATCTGAGGAAGGATGTTCTTGCCATGGAAGGAGTCCAGCCAAGATTCACCAGGCTGATACCTGGGATGGCAGGAATGACGTATGAGGAGAGATTGGGTCGATTGGGCTTGTACTCGCTGGAGTTTAGAAGAATGAGAGGGAATCTGATTGAAACTTATAAAATTCTGGCAGGGCTGGACACACTAGATGCAGGGAGGATGTTCCTGATGGTCGGGGAATCCAGAACCAGGGGTCACAGTCTAAGGATAAGGGGTAGGCCTCTTAGGACAGAAATGAGGAGGAATTTCTTCACCCAGAGAGTGGTGAACCTGTGGAATTCTCTACCACAGAAGACAGTGTAGGCCAATTCATTAAATATATTCAAGAAGGAGTTGGATATATTTCTTAAGGCTAAAGAGATCAAGGGGTATGGGGAGAAAGCAGGGACCGGGTACTGAACTTGGATGATCAGCCATGATCGCATTGAATGGCAGAGCAGGCTCGAGGCGCCAAATGACCTACTCCTGCTCCTATCGTCTATGTTTCTATCTCTTATGCGGGACCTTATCGAAAGCCTTTTGAAAGTCCAAATACACCACATCCACTGGTTCTCCCTTATCTATTTTACCAGTTACATCCTCAAAAAATTCCAGTAGATTAGTCAAGCAAGTTTACCTTTTGTAAATCCATGTTGACTTTGTCCGATCCGGTCACTGTTTTCCAAGTGCTCTGCTATTACGTCTTTTATAATGGCCTCTAGCATTTTCCCCACTACCGATGTCAGGCTTACCGGTCTGTAATTCCCCGTTTTCTCTCTACCACCTTTTTTGAACAGTGGGGTAACATTAGCTACCCGCCAATCCATGGGTACTGTTCCAGAGTCTATCGAATTTTGGAAGATGACCAGCAATGCATCTACTATTTCTAGGGCCACTTCCTCGAGTACCCTCGGATGTAGATTATCTTCTATGTTTCTATGTATTCAATCTTTCCTTGTCGCTGAAATTCTCTAGTCCTGGCAACAACCTCATAAATCTCCCGTCTCGAGCAGTCACATCTTTCCTGCAATGGGGCGAGCAGAACTGCACGCAGCACTCTAGCCGGTGGCCTAACTGGTGTTTTGTACAGTTCAAGCAGAACCTCCCTGCTCTTACATGATACAGAAAGAGGCACTGCCCCTTTAAATACCTGGGGGGCACCCACAGAAACTCCACAGTGCAGATAGAGGCCATTTCGGCCCATCGAGCCTGCACCGACACATATCCCACCCGATCCCCGTAACCCCTACACCAACACCAACACCAACACATATCGCACCCTATCCCTGTAACCCCACGTATTTAATCCCCCTAACACTAAGGGTCAATTTATCATAGCCAATCAACCTAACCCGCACATCTTTGGACTGTGGGAGGAAACCGGAGCACCCGGAGAAAACCCACGCAAACACGGGGAGAATGTGCAATCTCCACACAGACAGTCGCCCGAGGCCGGATTCGAACCCGGGTCTCTGGCGCTGTGAGGCAACAGTGCTAACCACTATGCCACCATTCCCCTTTAAATGGCCAAGCAGTTTTTGTTGAAAAGGGGCCGCAGTCCCCTTTGACTCACCCCCCCTCCTCTCACCCACCACAAATACTCACAAGAGAGAGAGGAGGCAGCACGGTGGCATAGTGGTTAGCACTGTTGCCTCACAGCGCCAGGGACCCGGGTTCAAATCCGGCCTCGGGCGACTGTCTGTGTGGAGTTTGCACATTCTCCCCGTGTTTGCGTGGGTTTTCTCCGGGTGCTCCGGTTTCCTCCCACAGTCCAAAGATGTGCGGGTTAGGTTGATTGGCTATGATAAATTGACCCTTAGTGTTAGGGGGATTAAATACATGGGGTTACGGGGATAAGGTGGGATATGTGTTGGTGTAGGGGTTATGGGGATCGGGTGGGATATGTGTCGGTGCAGGCTCGACGGGCCGAAATGGCCTCTATCTGCACTGTGGGGTTTCTGTGATTCTGTGAATGCTGGTCTTTGTCCCTTTAAAAGTGGCTGCCCACCAAAATGTTCACAGCACCAGGGCTCTTTGTTCTGGATAAAAGTCAAAGAGAGAAAAGGTTCACTTATTTTTAACTGAATGCAGTTGATGAATAGCCTTGCAATAAAAGGTAATGCAAAGGAATAAACACTCACAAGCTAGGTTTTTTCCACCCCCTCCTCCCCTTCCCTTTAACAGCTCCTGCAGACAATGAAAGCAGGAAAGCGGCCTGCAGCCCACCGAGGTCCCGCGCCGCCATTGCTTGGAGGACCGTCAGCCCGCCCGGTCCTCCCAGCGTTTTCCGCGCTCCTGATTGGCGGGCGCCTCGCGTCATTCACACCACCTCCGATTACGCGCTGACGCCAGCACGCAACTCCCAGGGGTCGGTTGGATCGGCGCACGCCACCGCAAGGTAAAAAAAAGACACCCGACACAAATGAGGAAAAACAAGAATAATAATAATCGCACTTTAGAGGGGAGGAGGTTGGGGAATTAATGAGTGTTTTCAATTTGTTTCGGAAAAAAACATTTTTGAAAAGCTTCTCAACGGTGCGAGGCTGCCAGTGCGCCTGCGCGGGGCCTCCGGGGAGCAGACGGAATCAGCGGCCGGGGTAAAGTCATCTGTTGGGGAATCGATTTAAATCGAGGTGAGGGGGGAGCGGAGAGCGAGATTATAAAGTAAAATACGAGAAAAACCAAACCTAAGAGGCGAGCGGGCGGGACCTCCGCGGACGCCGAACGGAGCGGATTGATCCGCGCGGGGGTGGCGGAGTGAGCCGGAACAATGTGATTCTGACTGACGGGAGCGCTGACCAATAGGACGAGGGCGGAGGTGGGAGGACTGAACTGGGCAGCCTGGTCCTCCAATCAATGGCGGCGCGGCAAGGGGGCGGGGCCTCCTCTCCAGCTCAGGTGCGCTGGGGGCCGATTGTGACGCGCTGTCCCCAGGTGAGAGCAGCTCAGTCAGCACAGAGCTGGGGCTGGAATCTGGGAGAGGGGCCGCAGGCAGCGGGCCTGGCAAAGGGGCACAAGCTTCACAATACAAGCTGCTTTCAAATGCACAATTGTTTCCTACAGACAGCCTGGGTCACTCTGCAAAAAAAACTGTTTAACAATTCATCATAACTCCCCTGCTTTAGGAGAGGCGTAGAGTGCAAAAGCAAGGAAGTTATGATGAAACTGTGTGAAAGACTGGAGTCAGCTGTGGCTCAGTGGATAGCAGAGTCAGAAGGTTGTGGGTTCAAATCCCGCTCCAGGGACTTGAGCATATAAAGCGAGGCTGACACTCCAGTGCGGTGCTGAGGGAGCGCCGCACTGTCGGAGGGGCAGTACTGAGGGAGCGCCGCACTGTCGGAGGGGCAGTACTGAGGGAGCGCCGCACTGTCGGAGGGGCAGTACTGAGGGAGCGCCGCACTGTCGGAGGGGCAGTACTGAGGGAGCGCCACACTGTCGGAGGAGCAATGCTGAGGGAGCGCCGCACTGTCGGAGGGGCAGTACTGAGGGAGTGCCGCACTGTCGGAGGGGCAATACTGAGGGAGCGCCGCACTGTCGGAGGGGCAGTACTGAGGGAGCGCCGCACTGTCGGAGGGGCAGTGCTGCAGGAGAGCCGCATTGTCGGAGGGGCAGTAATGAAGGAGCGCTGCAGTGTCGGAGGTGCCGTCCTACGGATGAGACGCTAAACCGAGGCCCCCGTCTGCCCCCTCAGGTGGATGTAAAAGATCCCGTGGTGCTATTTCGAAGAAGGTATCCCCGGTGTTTTGAGCCCAATATTTATCCCTCAATCAACATGACGAAAAAACATTATCTGGTCATTATCACATTGCTCTTTGTGGGAGCTTGCTGTGCGCAAATTGGCTGCCGCGTTTCCCACATTACAACAGTGAATACATTTCAAAAGTACTTCATTGGCTGTAAAGCGCTTTGGGACGTCCGGTGGTCGTGAAAGGCAGTTAAAAAGGCAAATGGTATGCTGGCCTTCATTACAAGAGGATTTGAGTACAGGCGTAAAGAAGTCTTACTCCAATTATATCTTCTTCTTTCTTCTTAGGCAGTCCCTGGGAACCGAGGGTGACTTGTTTCCACATTAAGAATGAGTTCTCAGGTGTAAGGGTAAACCGGGAGAGCTTCTTCTCCCCGAGACGGACCCTCTGATATAAAGGGTCGACTGGATCCATGTTTATCTGTAATTTAAACAGAGGTCTGGTCGTGTTCCGAGCTCTTTCCCCTAGAGGAGCGGGTAGAATGGGGGTCTTTAGTGTTAAATGGTTTCACCTGGGTCCATTGCTTCCATCGCATACCCATCGGTTCCTGTAGACAAACACACGTATCACTTGTCATTAATACAGTACATGGCCCCATTCAACGGGCCCCATTCCCTTTCTTCCGATAACTTGCGCCATTACTTGTTGACCTATTCTTGGCATCTCGTCTGGTTTAAGTCCAGCATTCTGCCTTTCTAGATCTTTAATCTGTTGTTGGTTCCTCACTTCTTTATTTAGTGCTTGTACCTCCTGATTTAGTTGTACTAAGTATCGCCTTAATCTATCTTGCACTGGTCCTGGTCTTAAATACATATTTTGGTTCTGCCTTCACAAAGGAGGACACAAATAACATCCCAGAGATGTCGGGGGAACATAGGGTCTAATGAAAGGGAGGAACTGAATGAAATCAGTAATTGTAGGGAAATGGTGTTAGGGAAATTGATGTGATTGAAGGCCGATAAATCCCCAGGGCCTGATAATCTACATCCTAGGGTACTTAAGGAAGTAGCCCCAGAAATAGTAGATGCATTGCTGGTCATCTTCCAAAATTCGATAGACTCTGGAACAGTACCCATGGATTGGCGGGTAGCTAATGTTACCCCACTATTCAAAAAGGGTGGTAGAGAGAAAATGGGGAATTACAGACCGGTAAGCCTGACATCGGTAGTGGGGAAAATGCTAGAGTCCATTTTAAAGGATGTAATAGCAGAGCACTTGGAAAACAGTGACAGGATCGGACAAAGTCAACATGGAGGGTCCCTAAACTTACATAGAAACATAGAAGATAGGAGCAGGAGTAGGCCATTTGGCCCCTCGAGCCTGCTCCGCCATTCAATGTTCAAGTTTCTGGAGTGGGACTTGAACCCACAACTTTGTGCCTCAGAGGCGAGAGTGCTACCCACTGAGTCACTGGCTGACACTAAAGAACAAGCAGTTCTGACGAAAGGTCATTGACCTGAAACGTTAACTCTGTTTCTCTCTCCACAGATGCTGCCTGACCTGCTGAGTATTTCCAGCATTTTCTGTTTTTATTGAAGAAACGAGGGAGTGATTGCTGACAGGAGGAATGTTGGGTCGTCCTGCACATGCGCACCTCCCTGGCGGCCGAGGCGAAACACCGACTCGCCCCCACCTGAGCCGCTCACGCGTACCAGATGTTGCAGCTCCGCATGCGCGCCCGATGTTCCAACCGCGGGGTTTTGTGCGCTGAGCATGCGCGTTGTGGACCGATCGGGACGGGCGATTGTGGAGCAGGAGGAAGAGCGTGGGGACCATGAGCACATGCGCGGGACTCGGAGTCAACAGAGTGCTTTCTGGAGCGTGGGGGCTTGTGGGTATTACAGCCGCCATTACTGCTGATCCTTTCAACCAACCTGTGCAGCAGCTGGAGCCTGAAAATCAGCTTCACTGCCCCTAGGTTCGGAAAGGGGAAAATTAAACGACAGTTTGCCTCTGATCCTTTTCTGATCTCAATTTACAGGGTTATAGAACTGGAGCAGTTACAGGTGGGAAGCTCAGACCAAACATTATGTCAACATCTGACAGAGTCGCTCGATTCATCAGGACCTGAATATCATCGGCCTTTGCACATGGAAGGAGAAAGCAGCGATCGCAGCGATGACAAACCGCACATGTGTTCGGTGTGTGGACGCGGATTCAGCCGATCGCCTGACCTGGCGAGACACATACACCGTCACACCGGGGAGAAACCGGGTAAAGGTGGGGACGGTGGGAAAGGATTCAGTTCCCCGTCTACGTTGGAAGTTCAACGGCGCAGTCACACCAGGGACAGTCCGTTCACCTGCTCCGTGTGTGGAAAGGGATTTGTTTGTTCATCCCACCTGCAAACACACCAGCGAGTTCACACTGGGGAGAGACCATTTCAGTGTTCTAACTGTGGGAAGAGCTTTAAAAGCTCCGGGCAGCTGAAGAGACACCAGCTTGTTCACACTGATGAGAGACCATTTCAATGTTCTGACTGTGGGAAGAGCTTTAAAAGCCCCAGGGAACTGAAGGAACACCAGCTTGTTCACACTGATGAGAGACCATTTCAGTGTTCTGACTGTGGGAAGAGCTTTAAAAGCTCCGGGGAGCTGAAGGGACACCAGCTTGTTCACACTGATGAGAGACCGTTTCTGTGTCCTAACTGTGGGAAGAGCTTTAAAAGCCCCGGGGAACTAAAGCAACACCAACTTGTCCACACTGATGAGAGACCATTTCAGTGTCCTAACTGTGGGAAGAGCTTTAAAATCCCCCGGGAGCTCAAGCTACACCAGCTTGTTCACACTGATGAGAGGTCGTTTAAATGTTCTGACTGTGGGAAGAGTTTTAAAAGCTCCGGGAGTCTGAAGGGACACCAGCTTGTTCACACTGATGAGAGACCATTCACCTGCTCCGAATGTGGGAAGGGATTCACTCAGTCATTCAACCTCCTGTCACACCAGCGAGTTCACACTGGGGAGAGACCGTTCACCTGCTCCATGTGTGGGAAGGGATTCACTCATTCATCCAACCTCCTTTCACACCAGCGAGTTCACACTGGGGAGAGACCGTTCACCTGCTCCATGTGTGGGAAGGGATTCACTCATGCATCCACCATGCAGACACACCAGCTTGTTCACACTGACGAGAGACCCTTTAAATGTTCTGACTGTGGGAAGAGTTTTAAAAGCTCCAGGGAGCTCAAGCGACACCAGCTCCTCCACACTGGAGAGAGGAAATTCACCTGCTCCATGTGTGGGAAGGGATTCACTCTGTCATCCACCCTCCTGTCACACCAGCTTGTTCACACTGACGAGAGACCCTTTAAATGTTCTGACTGTGGGAAGAGCTTTAAATGCTCCCGGGAGCTGAAGAAACACCAGCGTGTTCACACTGACGAGAGACCCTTTAAATGTTCTGACTGTGGGAAGGGCTTTAAAAGCTCCGGGGATCTGAAGGAACACCAGCGAGTTCACACTGACGAGAGACCGTTTCAGTGTTCTGACTGTGGGAAGAGCTTTAAAAGCTCCGGGGATCTGAAGGAACACCAGCGAGTTCACACGGACGAGAGACCGTTTCAGTGTCCTAACTGTGGGAAGAGCTTTAAAGGCTCCAAGGATCTGAAGGAACACCAGCGAGTTCACACTGACGAGAGACCCTTTAAATGTTCTGACTGTGGGAAGAGCTTTAAAAACTCTACGAGCCTTAAGAGACACCAGCGTGTTCACACTGATCATCGAATCTAACAGCACAGAAGGAGGTGATTCGGCCCATCCTGTCTGTGCCGGCTCTTTGAAAGAGCTGTCCAATTTAGTCCCAAACCCCAGCTTTATCCCCAGAACTCTGCAAACTAGTCCTCTTCAAGTACGTGTACAATTACCGTTTGAAAGTTCCTGTGGAACCTGATTCCAGCATCCTTTCAGATGGTGCGTTCCAGATCTTAACAACCCTCTGTGTGAAAACAATTCTCCTCATTCCCCTCTAGTTCTTTTAGCAACTATTTTAAAGCTGTGACCTTTGGTTACCGACCCACTTGCCAGAGTGAACAGTTTCTCCCGACTTGCTCGATCAAAACCCCTCATTATTTTGAACACCTCTATTAGGTCTCCTTAACCTTCTCTGCTCTAAGGGGAACAATGCCAGCTTCTCCAATCTCTCCACATAACTGAAGTCCCTCATCCCTGGTACCATCCTGGTCAACCTCCTCTGTACCCTCTCCAAGGCCTTGACATCCTTCCTAAAGTGTGGTGCCCAGAACTGTACACAAGACTCCAGCTGAGGCCAAAACCCTGCAGCTGCACAAAACCCTGGTTAGACCACACCTGGAGCACTGTGAGCAGTTCTGGGCACCACACCTTAGGAAGGATATATTGGCCGTGCAGGGAGTGCAGCGTAGGTTTACCAGAATGATACCCGGACTCCAAGGGTTAAGTTACGAGGAGAGATTATATAAATTAGTGTTGTAGTCCCTAGAATTTAGAAGTAAAGGTGTGATCTGATCGAAGTTTTCAGGATATTAAGGGGAACAGATATGGTGGATAGAGAGAAACTATTTCCGCTGGTTGGGCAGTCTAGGATTAGGGGCACAGTCTAAAAATTAGAGCCAGACCTTTCAGGAGTGAAATTAGGAGACACTTCTACACACAAAGGGTGGTAGAAGTTTGGAACTTCCTTCCACGAATGGCAATTGATGCTAGATCAATTGTTAATTTTAAATCTGAGATTGATAGGTTTTTGTTACCCAAAGGTATTAAGGGATATGGGCCAAAGGCGGGTGTATGGAGTTAGATCACAGATCGGCCATGATCTCATTGAATGGTGGGACAGGCTCGAGGAGCTGAATGGCCTCCTCCTGTCCTATGTTCCTCACTAGTGATTTGTAAAGGTTTAGTGTAACTTCCTTGTTTTTGTATTCAATGGCACTATTTGCAAAGCCAAGTATCCCACACGCTTTCTGAACCGTCTCACCAACTTGCTGTGGCACTTTCAAAGATTTGTGAATATGGACCCCCAGGTCCCTCTGCTCTTGCACCCCCTCAAAATAGTCCCATTTAGATTATACGGCCTCTCCCTGTTGTTTCTCCCAAAGTGCATCACTTCACACTTATCCTCATTTAATTTCATCTGCCTTGTGTCTGCTCATTTCACAGTCTGTCTCTGTCCTTCTGAAGTCTGCTACTACTATGCTCACTATGTACTGGCCGCGCTAGACGTGCTCCTATCTAGTTATCCAGCAAGTTAAACACTTATTCAAAATAATTCTTCGTGAAGCCGTTTGCTGTTTGAAGCCTTTACTTGAACAATTTTGTGAAACTGTAAACAAAGATAAAGTATGTTTTGTACACAAACTGAGTACCATACATTCGATATTACATAAGATATAAACATATTTACAACAGTAGAATAGACTAATTGTATAACTAACTAACATTTGGACTCACTTCTGTAACCATCAAATATTAACCTTTTATAAACATAGTATTATCAAAATACTACTCTGACAACATTGCTATTATGCTAAGAAACAAAGATACAGATATTGCGCTTGGCCTAACATGAAATCAGATTACATTGGATTGTGAAACCCTTATGGAATCCTCCATTACTGCCAGGTTCTTCCTGGAATTCTACTTCCTGTGT
Source organism: Somniosus microcephalus (assembly GCF_052327205.1). Taxonomy (NCBI): domain Eukaryota; kingdom Metazoa; phylum Chordata; class Chondrichthyes; order Squaliformes; family Somniosidae; genus Somniosus; species Somniosus microcephalus. The sequence goes on along the minus strand of NW_028225687.1, from coordinate 159,739 downwards.
TACACAGGAAGAAAGGTATGAAGGTCAAATGACCTCTGCTTCATACAAACACACTGCTAACACAATAACCACCACCAGAGGGTACTATCTGCACACATAAAATAGTCCATCGGTCCAGAACACTCCCCGTCTGGGGTCGTTAATGACTCCACATAGTCCGAACTCTACTTGTCACTGGAGTCCTCTGGCGACAAAAGAAGAACCACCTCAGAGACGGTCCATCGGTGTCGATGATAGGATGCAGCTTCCGTAGACTGCTGTGAGGGGGTAGGTTGCGTTCTGCTACGCACAGTTCCAATCTGGGTATGGTGAGGTCTGGCTGGGGCGCCAACTTGACTCTATCAAAGATGAAGCCGATTTTGCTTTGTCCTTCTTGAGTGGTGACCTTCAGATAAGCCACGCTTGCAATGGCCTTAGCGGATGCGTCTGCAAAGACACGAAGCTCTTTGAATTGGGCATTTGAGGGAGAGAAAGACGTAGAGCAGTGAGGTATTTGGATCTCCTGTAAGTCTTGGAATGAGTCTCTCCATCTGTCCCACACTGCTTCCATCTCTTTGGGGAGAGGTGAATCCCACTCTTCAGTGCGTGTGGAGAGTTCCCTGAGGAGCAGCCTGCCTTGTATGGTGACAGGGGCTAAGAAGCCGAGAGGGTCGTATAGGCTGTTGACTGTAGAGAGCACTCCTCTACGTGTGAAGGGTTTCTTGGCGTCTAGGACTTGGAATGTGAATGTGTCTGTTGCTATGTTCCACGACACCCCTAGGCTACGCTGTAGGGGGAGGTCATCAGTGAAGAGGTCTAGGTCCTTGACGTCCTTAGCACGATCTTCAGGGGGGAATGCCTCCATCACTGCTGGTCTGTTAGAGGCTATCTTATGCAGCCTGAGGTTGGATAGTGCAAGTAGTTCCTGGGCTCTTCCGAGGGTACTGATGGCCTCTGCTTCGGTCGGGAATGACTTCAGTGCGTCGTCGACGTAGAACTCTCATTCGATGAACCCTCTCACATCACTGCCAAAGTCGTCGTCTTCTTCCTTGGCAGCCCTCCTTAGTCCGTATATGGCGACAGCAGGGGATGGGCTATTCCCAAAGACATGGACACGCATTCTGTAGTCCACAATGTCTCTATTGGGGTCATTGTCTCGATACCACAGGAAGCGGAGGAAGTCTCTGTGGTCTTCTCTCACCACGAAGCAATGAAACGTGCTGGATATCGGCAGTGATGGCGACGGGCTCTTTCCTGAATCTCATGAGCACTCCCAAGAGGCTGTTGTTAAGATCGGGCCCTGTGAGGAGTACGTCGTTGAGAGAGACTCCCTGATATGGTGCACTGGAGTCAAACACCACGCGGGTCTATTCCGGCTTTTTGGGGTGATAGACTCCGAAGGAAGGGAGGTACCAACACTCTTGGCCTTCCTGGAGTGGAGGAGCTATCTCTGCATAATCGTTGACAAGCATTTTCTTGACAAATTCTAGGAAGTGTGCTTTCATCTTTTCAGATTCCTGGCGACATCCTACAGGGTACACATTAACGAGGCAATCTTGGAGCATGCTCTTGTGCTCACTCCTTCTCCACACACCTCGGTGCACCTGGATGTAATCTCTGGACCAGCAGCTCCCTCTCTCTCCCCGCCGTGCTCTGAAGCAGGAGGAGGCGTCTCTGACTTCCAAGGAGCTGGGCCTGGGTGTAGTGCTGAAACGTGCCAATCACTTTCACATTCAGTGCATTTTGCATCTACCTTGCAGTTCTTGGCGAGATGGCTCGTGGATGAGCAGCACTTGAAACATGTAGAGTTCTCTTTAAGATATTGATTCCAATCTTCCAGGGACATCTCCCTGAAGCCTCTGCACTTCTTTAAAGGATGGGGCTTGTTGTGGATAGGGCATTGTTTGCTCATATCCCCAGGTTTCTTCTGAATCTTTGTGTGCTCAGTTGAGGACACTTGCATTTTGTGGACAGATATTGGTGTCTTTCCATGTCTGGCAAACTTGTCTCTTCTGGCAAGTGCTGGGTGGGAGGAGAAGTTGAAGCTGGGGTCATTTCTGGCTTTGGCTTCTTTACGGATGAATTTAACAAACGCAGAGAATGGTGGGAACGCCACGTTGTGCTTTAGCTTGAACTTTGATCCAAACGTTATCCACTTCTCCTGCAGGTTAAATGGAAGCTTCTCAATGATGGGACTTACCCCTCTGGAAGTGTCTAAGTACGATAGACCGGGTAGGTAGCCGTCCTGCTTTGCGGCTTTGAGTTCCGACAGCAGATCTCCAAGGTCGCGGAGCTTCTGGGGTTCCTTACTCGTCAACCTCGGAAAGTTCGCCAACCTGTCAAAGAGAGCCCTTTCAATGGCTTCGGGCAAGCCGTAGCTTTCTTCCAGCCTCGCCCAAGCCTTCTTCAACCCCTCTGGCAGCTGCCCCACATTGGCCGCTTTTATCCTGCAGGCCTGTCCGGCAGACTCTGGGCCGAGCCATTTGATAAGGAGGCCGAGCTCTTCTCCTGCCGACAGGTCTAAGCCCAATATGGCATCGTGGAAGCAGGACTTCCAAGCCCGATAATTCTCCGGCCTGTCATCAAACTTAATTAACCCCGAAGTCACCAGCTGGGTGCGTGCAAGGTATTTGGCGAGGTCGTAGGTGCTGGGACCTGTGCCAGGGTTGCCTTGGCTAGGGGCTCTGTTGGAGGTCTCAAGGAACCGAGAGGGGATTTGCCTCTGACTTTCTCTATTCAGCGTCCTATTCCTCTGCACCATGTCTTCCTTTCTGCTAGCGGAGACTCTGCGACTTGAGGCACGCTGTCTGCTTTGACCTTGGTTGGCAACTTGTGGCATGTTATACGAAGTGCTTGCGTCTGTAGAGATGTGCAGGCCTCCATCCCTTTCTCCTGTAAACTGTATGTCGGCATGGTCGCTCACGTAATCTATGGTGCGCTGTCGTGGACTCTGCCACGGAACGGGAATTAAAGGTTTGTAAGCTGTCTCGGGATCAACTCCCTCCAAAATTGCCTCGAATACATGTGTCTCGGCTAATGCAGCATCTATCTCTTTTTGTTGCTGCAGAGCGTCTAATGTGGCTTGGAGACGGGCCTGTTCAGCCTGGCATTCAACTTGGTGATGGGCCTGTTCCGCTTGGAGTCGGGTCTGTTCTGCTTGGAATCGGGCCTGTTCTGCTTGGGGTTCAGCTTGGAGACGGGCCTGTCTTACTTTTATTTCTATTTCACTGTTCGCATGTGCAGCTCTGGCTTGAGCTGCCATTAGCTTAGCCAGTGCTCTGGCGATAGTCACGCTTATTCTAGAACCACCTGATGACCGTGTACTAGCTTGCGATCTGACGTAACCGGAGCTTATAGACCGATTGTCACCTTCTACAGTTTCGTCTGCCTGTTTAAGGTCTTCTCCTCGCTGCAAAGCATTTTCGTTATTATCTTCTGACATGTTGATGTGAGGTAGATGTGCTCTACGAGGTTAAGGCTTACATTGGGTTCCTCCTGCTCTGCTCTTCACAGCTAGCCGTATTGCTATCTTTTCACTGATATCTTTTCACTGTACTGGCCGCGCTAGACATGCTCCTATCTAGTTGTCCAGCAAGTTAAACACTTATTCAAGCCAGCAAAGAATAACTAGAAGATTAATTAAGAAAGGGAAGATAGATTATGAAAGTAAACTAGCAAAAAATATAAAAACAGATAGTAAGAGTTTCTACAGTTATATAAAAAGAAAAAGGGTGGCTAAAGTGAATGTTGGTCCCTTAGAGGATGTCACTGAGCGGCTGCAGGGCATTCTGGAGGGGGAGGGTGAACAACCAGTGGTCGTGGTCCACATTGGTACCAACGACATAGGTAAAAAGAGGGATGAGGTCCTGCAGCAAGAATTTAGGGAGCTAGGTGAAGGATTAAAGAGCAGGACCTCAAGGGTTGTAATCTCTGGATTACTCCCAGTGCCACGTGCTAGTAAGTATAGAAATAGGAAGATAGAACAGATGAATGCGTGGCTAAAGGGATGGTGCAGGGGGGAGGGCTTTAGTTTCCTGGATCACTGGGTCTGCTTCTGGGAAAGGTGGGACTTGTACAAGTCGGACGGTTTACACCTGAACCAGAGGGGAACCAATATCCTTGCGGGGAGGTTTGCTAGCACTGCTGGGGGGGGTTTAAACTAACTTGGCAGGGGGATGGGGTACAGAGTGGAGCTATAGTAGGGGGTGATTTACAGCCAAATACAGAGGGAAAAACAAGTCAGCTGGGAAGGCAAAGCAAATATGTGAAGGCAAAAGAGAATATGGCAGGGCTGGAAGGCATTTATTTTAATGCAAGGAGTCTTGCAAATAAGGTGGATGAACTGAAGTTGTTGTTGAACACATGGGAGTACGATATTGTTGCTATCACGGAGACATGGTTGAGGGAGGGTCAGGACTGGCAGCTCAATATTCCGGGGTATAGAATCTTCAGGTGAGACAGAGGGGGGTGTAAAAGGGGAGGGGGTGTTGCAATATTAATTAAGGAGTCAATTACTGCTGTAAGGAGGGATGATATATTAGCGGGTTCCTCTAATGAGGCCATATGGGTAGAACTTAAAAACAAAAAGGGGGCAAGCACTTTGCTGGGAGTGTACTATAGGCCCCCAAACAGTCAGGGGGAGATAGAGGAACAGATATGTAGGCAAATCTCAGAAAAGTGCGAAAATAATAGGGTAATAATAGTGGGGGATTTCAACTTCCCCAATATAAATTGGGATAGTCAGAGTGTGAAAGGCTTAGAGGGTGCAGAATTCTTAAAGTGCATCCAGGAGAGCTTTTTGAGCCAACATGTAGAAAGTCCTACACGAGAGGGGGCGGTACTGGACCTAATTCTGGGGAATGTAGCCGGGCAAGTGGTGGAAGTGTCAGTAGGAGAGCATTTTGGCGACAGTGACCACAATTCGGTGAGATTTAAGGTGGTCATGGAAAAAGACAAAGACGGCCCGGAAATAAGGGTTCTAAATTGGGGGAAGGCCGATTTTAATATGATAAGGCAGGATCTGGCCAAATTGGACTGGGAGCAGCTACTTATAGGAAAATCCGCATCAAAACAGTGGGAGACTTTCAGAAGGGAAATAGAGAGAGTACAACGCCAACATGTTCCTGTAAAGGTCAAGGGTGGGACCAACAAGCAAAGGGAACCTTGGATGACAAGGGATATACAAAAATGCATTAGAAATAAAAGGGGGGCTTTTGGCAGTTACAAAAGACTAAAGACGGAAGAAGCCCTAGAGGAGTATAAAAAATGCAGGGGCATACTTAAAAAAGAAATTAGGAGGGCGAGGAGGGGCCATGAAATAACACTGGCGAGCAAAATAAAGGAAAATCCTAAGATGTTTTATAAGTATATTAAGGGCAAGAGGATAACCAGGGAAAGGGTAGGGCCCATTAGGGACCAAAGTGGCAATCTGTGTGTAGAGCCAGATGATGTAGGCGGGGTTTTAAATGAATTTTTTGCATCTGTGTTCACTATGGAGAAAGACGATGCAGACATAGAAATCGGGCAAGGGGGCTGTGACATACTTGAACATATTAGCATCGAGAGGGAGGAGGTGCTAGCGGTTTTAGCAGGCCAAAAAGTGGATAAATCCCCAGGCCCAGACGAGATGTATCCCAGGCTGCTGTGGGAGGCAAAGGAGGAGATTGCAGGGGCTCTGACACAAATTTTCAGAACCTCTCTGGCCACAGGGGATGTACCAGAGGACTGGAGAACAGCTAACGTAGTACCATTATTCAAGAAGGGTAGCAGGGATAAACCAGGGAATTACAGGCCAGTGAGCCTAACATCTGTGGTAGGGAAATTATTGGAAAAAATTCTGAGGGACAAAATTAGTCTCCACTTGGAGAGGCAAGGATTAATCGGGGATAGTCAGCATGGCTTTGTCAAGGGTAAATCATGTCTGACAAATCTGATTGAATTTTTCGAGGGGGTGACTAGGGGGGTGGATGAGGGAAATGCTGTGGATGTGGTTTACATGGACTTCAGTAAAGCTTTTGACAAAGTCCCGCATAGGAGACTGGTCAAGAAGGTAAGAGCCCATGGGATCCAGGGTGCCTTGGCGCGTTGGATCCTAAACTGGCTGAGTGGTAGGAGGCAGAGGGTGATGGTCGAAGGTTGCTTTTGTGACTGGAAGCCTGTGTCCAGTGGGGTACCTCAGGGATCGGTGCTGGGTCCCTTGTTGTTTGTGATCTACATAAATGATTTGGATGAGAATGTAAAAGGTATGATCAGTAAGTTCGCAGATGACACGAAAATTGGTGGGGTGGTAAATTGTGAGGAGGAAAGCCTCAGGCTACAGGACGATATAAACGGGTTGGTCAGATGGGCGGAAAAGTGGCAAATGGAATTTAACCCTGAAAAGTGCGAGGTGATGCATTTTGGATGGACAAATAAGGCAAGGGAATACACAATGAGTGGTAGGACCCTAGGAAGTACAGAGGGTCAGAGGGACCTTGGTGTACATGTACATAGATCCCTGAAGGCAGCGGAACAGGTAGATAAGGTGGTTAAAAAGGCATATGGGATACTTGCCTTCATTAGCCGAGGCATAGAATATAAGAGCAGGGAGGTTATGATGGAACTGTACAAAACGCTGGTGAGGCCACAGCTGGAGTACTGTGTGCAGTTCTGGTCGCCTCACTATAGGAAGGATGTGATTGCTTTGGAGAGGGTGCAGAGAAGATTCACCAGGATGTTACCTGGGATGGAGCGCCTCAGCTATGAAGAGAGGCTGGACAGGCTGGGGTTGTTTTCCTTGGAGCAAAGAAGGCTGAGGGGGGACCTGATTGAGGTGTACAAAATGATGAGGGGCATAGATAGGGTAGACAAAGAGGAACTTTTCCCCTTAGTAGGGGGGTCAATAACAAGGGGGCATAGATTCAGGGTAAGGGGCAGGAGATTTAGAGGGGATTTGAGGAGGAACTTTTTCACCCAGAGGGTGGTTGGAATGTGGAACTCAATGCCTGAAAGGGTGGTAGAGGCAGGAACCCTCACAACATTCAAGAAGCATTTGGATGAGCACTTGAAATGCCATTGCATACAAGGCTATGGACCAAATGCTGGAAAATGGGATTAGACTGGACAGGGATGGATGGGCAGCGCAGACACGATGGGCCGAAGGGCCTCTTTCTGTGCTGTAAAACTCTATGACTCTATGACTCTATGAGACTGGGAAATTAGTAGTGGGGAACATGGAGATGGCAAATACGCTGAACAAATATTTTGTATCAGTCTTTACAGTAGAGGACACTAAAAATATCCCAATACTGGACAAACAGGGGGCTATGGGGGGGGGGGGGGAGCTAAACACGAATAAAATCACTAAGGAGGTGGTACTCGGTAAGATAATGGGACTTAAGGCAGATAAGTCCCCTGGACCTGATGGCTTGCATCCTAGGGTCTTGAGAGAAGTAGTGGTAGGGATTGCGGATGCATTGGTGGTAATTTTCCAAAACTCCCTGGATTCAGGCAAGGTTCCAGCAGATTGGAAAACTGCTAATGTAACGCCCTTATTTAAAAAGGGAGGTAGACAAAAGGCTGGAAACTATAGACCAGTTAGCCTAACATCTGTGGTTGGTAAAATGTTGGAGTCCATTATTAAGGAAGCAGTAACAGGATATTTGGATAAGCATAATTTAATCAGACAGTCAGCATGGTTTTATGAAGGGGAAATCATGTTTGACAAATTTGCTCGTATTCTTTGAGGACGTAACAAACAGGGTGGATAAAGGGGAACCAGTGGATGTGGTGTATTTGGACTTCAAAAAGGCATTTGACAAGGTGCCACACAAAAGATTACTGCACAAGATAACAAATCACGGGATTGGAGGTAATATACTGGCATGGGTGGAAGATTGGCTATCTAACAGAAAACAGAGAGTTGGGATAAATGGTTCATTCTCGGGTTGGCAATCAGTAACTAGTGGTGTTCCGCAGGGGTCAGTGCTGGGACCCCAACTCTTTACAATCTCTTTTAACAATTTGGAGGAGGGGACCAACTGCAACGTATCCAAATTTGCCGACGATACAAAGATGGGAGGGAAAGCAGTGAGTGAGGAGGACATAAATAACCTGCAAAAGGACATAGACAGGCTAAGTGAGTGGGCAGAAATTTGGCAGATGGAGTATAAGGGCAGCATGGTGGCATAGTGGTTAGCACTGTTGCCTCACAGCGCCAGGGACCCGGGTTCGAATCCGGCCTCGGGCGACTGTCTGTGTGGAGTTTGCACATTCTCCCCGTGTTTGCGTGGGTTTTCTCCGGGTGCTCCAGTTTCCTCCCCCAGTCCAAATATGTGCAGGTTAGGTTGATTGGCTATGATAAATTGACCCTTAGTGTTTGGGGGATTAAATATGTGGGGTTACGGGAATAGGGTGGGATATGTGTTGGTGTAGGGGTTACGGGGATCGGGTGGGATATGCGTCGGTGCAGGCTCGATGGGCCAAAATGGCCTCTATCTGTACTGTGGGGTTTCTGTGTGATTCTGTGTTTCTGTGTAATGTTGGAAAGTGTGAGGTTATGCACTTTGGCAGAAAAAATCGAAGAGCAAGTTATTATCTAAATGGAGAGAAACTGCAAAGTGCTACAGTACAAAGGGATCTGGGGGTCCTGGTGTATGAAACACAGAAGGTTAGTATGCAGGTACAGCAGGTGACCAGGAAGGCCAATGGAATCTTGGCTTTTATTGCAAGGTGGATGGAGTATAAAAGCAGGGAAGTCTTGCTTCAGTTATACAGGGTACTGGTGAGGCCACACCTGGAATATTGCGTACAGTTTTGCTTTCCATATTTAAGAAAACATATACTTGCTCTCGCAGTAGTTCTGAGAAGGTTCACTTGGTTGATTCCGGAGATGAGGGAGTTAACTTATGAGGAAAGGTTGAGTAGGTTGGGCCTCTACTCATTGGAATTCAGAAGAATGAGAGGCGATCTTATCGAAACATATAAGATTGTGAGGGGGCTTGATTGGGTGGATGCGGTGAGGATGTTTCCACTGAGGGGTGAGACTCGAACTAGGGGGCATAATCTTAGAATAAGGGGCTGCCCTTTCAAAACTGAGATGAGGAGAAACTTCTTCACTCGGAGGGTAGTAAATCTATGGAATTTGCTACCTCAGAGAGCTGTGGAAGCTGCGACATTAAATAAATTTAAAACAGAGATAGAGAGTTTCCTAACTGATAAGGGAATTAGGGGTTACGGGGAGTGGGCAGGGAAGTGGACGTGAGTCTAGGTTCGGATCAGCCATGATCCTATTGAATGGCGGAGCAGGCCCAAGGGGCCGTATGGCCTACTCCTGCTCCTACTTCTTATGTTCTTATGTTTGGACCCGTCTGTTGACCGCCTCCTGAACTCTTGCTAATTCAGGGAATTTAGTCCATCTGTGACCAGACTATAACATCAAGCCCATCTGGCTATCACACCTATACGGTCCGTGAGGTTATTATCAGATTCACACCCAGACGTTGTGCCTTCACTTGTCTGGCACTTCATCCCATAACACGGGTACAGGGGCTCAGTAATGTTTCATTCATCAGAAAAAGACAAAGTACAACAACATACTGGTCAGATTAACAGAATCTCATCATAGTTATGGGGCCATCAATATAATAGTCATTAATAAATCCAGGAGGGAATTCAGGAGAAACTTCTTTACCCAGACAGTGATGAGAATGTGGAACTCGCTCTCACAAGGAGTAGTTGAGGTGAACGACATAGATGTATTTAAGGAGAAGCCAGATAAACATAGGAGGATATGTCGGAGGAGGCTCGTGTGGAGCATAAACCCCGGCATGGACCAGTTGGGCCGAATGGCCTGTTTCTGTGCTGTACATTCGATGTAATAACATGAACTGTCCACCGGCGCGCTCGAGGCCTTCCGTGACTGGTGGGTACCGGAGGGACTGGTGTGCATCATCACCACCGAAAATAGAATTTTAATTTCATTTAAGTTTCCTTTAAACTTTTTTTTGTTATGTTACAGGTTTTATTGGTTGTGATGGTTGACTTTTAATAGGCAATTGCCTGTGATAAGGAGAAAAACAAAAATAACATGAACAGTCAAATCAAGGGAATCATCAGCACAACAGATTGAAAGATTAAACAGCAGTACAAGAATTTATAAAACATTCATCCATTCCACGTTCATGTCACCCCAGCTGTCTGCAGGGCCCTGCACTAAAGAACAGTCTGAACTCGCTGGTGACTCAGCAGGTCATTGGAGCTTTTAAAGCTCTTCCCACAGTCAGAACATATAAACGGCCTCTCATCAGTGTGAACAAGCTGGTGTGCCAGCAGGTTGTTGGACTGCAAGAATCCCTTCCCACACACAGAGCAGGGCCTGGACAGAGTAGATGCAGGAAGGATGTTTCTGATGGCTGGGGATTCCAGAACCAGGGGTCATAGTCTAAGGATAAGGGGTAAGCCATTTAGGACTGAAATGAGGAGGAATTTCTTCACCCAGAGAGTGGTGAACCTGTGGAATTCTCTGCCACAGAGGGCGGTGGAGGCCAGTTCATTAAATATATTCAAGAAAGAGTTGGATATATTTCTTAAGGCTAAAGGGATCAAGGGATATGGGGAGAAGGCAGGGACAGGGTACTGAATTTGGATGATCAGCCATGATCTCATTGAATGGCGGAGCAGGCTCGAAGGGCCGAATGGCCGACTCCTGCTCCTATCTTCTATGTTTCTATGTTTTCTATGTTACCAAGCAATTGCATTGTGTTTGTATTGAACTTGGAGAATAAGGGGAGTCAAAATGTCTGCTAAGAACCAGTAAAGCCAATATTAAGAATTGAATGAAGAATCTTCGGTAAGAATGACATCAAATGGAAACCATTGCTGTCATTGATTTTACGATGGTTTTTGGAACACTTCAAAGGTAGAGAAATAATTATGCATGCAATAGTTGAATTGACAATAAAATAGAAAGCATTCGAAAGCGGTATCAATAAAGACAATTAGCTGACATCAGCAGAGAACATCAAAGAAGAAACCACTGCCAAAAGGGTATAAAAATAAGACCTTTTTAACAGAAAGTCAGAACACGTTGAACGGGCAAAGCATTTCTCAACTTTCCAGAGGCATCTCTGTAAGTCTTTAACTGAGTCTCGGGAAGTCAGATTGATTTTGGTGGATGTTCTGGATTTAGAAATAAGAAATAAGAAATGTAACGAAGTAAAGATTTGAAAATAAGGATCTCTGAGAAATAAGGAATGTAAGCTAATTGTATTTTGATTTGTTAATGTTGCGACTGATTCAACAGATGTTAACTGAATGTCAGCTCTTAAATAAAACTATATACTTTTAGAATAGTCTCAAAGAGTAATTCTGTATAGACTAGTGAACCCACAAAATCTGTACACAATTTTGTAAGGAGTTGCAGAATTCTGGGGGGTATTCCAGACCCTCATAATATCCAGAAGGTTACATAAGAACATAAGAAATAGGAGCAGGAGTAGGCCAATCGGCCCCTCGAGCCTGCTCCGCCATTCAATAAGATCATGGCTGATCTGATCCTAACCACCAATCCACTATCACAGAACCATCTCCTGAATCTAACAGAATTAGACACACGAAATAGGAGCAGGATCAGGCTACAGTTTAGTTCAACATATTAAAAGTACTATCCGGAGGATGGTAACATCTTTAGTCATTCCATTCCTTTAGGGAGAGATAGTCTGAACCTTTAGACCCATTTAAGCATCTTATGTAATTCGGCTATCTCGAAGTTAAATTGAGAGTGAACGTCTGGGGAATACGCCTGATCTAGGACAGCCCAAAAGGGCTAGGACTGTAATTATCCCTTCAGACGGGGCCTCAGTTTAACGTCGCATCTGAAAGATGGCACCTCTGACAGAGCAGCTCTCCCTCAATACTGCCCTGGAATGTGAGCCTAGATTAAGTGCTCAAGTTTCCAGAGTGGGACTCAAACCCACGACCTTCTGACTCTAGAGGTGAGAGTGTCACCCACTGAGACGAGGCTGACCCCTCTTAAACTCCAGCCTAGTTACTGGGGTTATCAGCATCTTCAAACCGCCCCCGCCCCCCCAACCCCATAATTGCCATTATTAACACAGAATAGTCCTTCATGTGATTAACAGCAGAATGGGACCAGTGCACTCAGGTGTGAACTCGCTGGTGTCTCAGCAGGTCAGATGAACTGGTGAATCCCTTTTCACACACTGAGCAGGGGAATGGCCTCTTCCCAGTGTGGGTGAACTGGTGTTTCCGAAGATCGGATGAGTGCGTAAACCGCTTCCCGCAGTGAGAGCAACTGAACGGCCTCTCCCCGGTGTGGATGCGTCGATGCATCTTCAGGCCCTTGGAGCATTTGAAACTCTTGTCGCAGTCGGAACATTTAAACGGTCTCTCGTCAGTGTGAACCCGCTGGTGTTCCCGCAGAGAGGTGAGACGAGTGAATCCTTTCCCGCACTCGGAGCAGGTGAATGGCCTCTCGTCAGTGTGAACCAGCTGGTGTCTCAGCAGGGTGGAGGAGAGAGTGAATCCCTTCCCACACACAGAGCAGGTGAACTGCCTCTCCCCAGTGTGAACTCGCTGGTGTTTGGTCAGAGCCCTGGAGATTTTAAAACTCTTCCCACAGTCAGAACATGTAAACGGTCTCTCATCAGTGTGAACAAGCTGGTGTCGCTTCAGGTCTGTGGAGCTTTTAAAGCTCTTCTGACAGACAGAACATTTAAAGGCTCTCTCATCAGTGTGAACTCGCTGGTGTCTCAGCAATTTGGATGAAACAGAGAATCCCTTCCCACACACAGAGCAGGGAAATGGCCTCTCCCCAGTGTGAACTCACTGGTGTGTGGTCAGATCCACGGAGCATTTAAAGCTCTTTCCACAGTCAGAACATTTAAACGGCCTCTCATCAGTGTGAACAAGATGGTGTCGCTCCAGGTCTGTGGAGCTTTTAAAGCTCTTTTGACACACAGAACATTTAAAGGCTCTCAAATCAGTGTGAACAAGCTGGTGTCTCAGCAATTTGGATGAAACAGAGAATCCCTTCCCACACACAGAGCAGGGAAATGGCCTCTCCCCAGTGTGAACTCGCTGGTGTTCCTTCAGAACCCCGGAGCTTTTAAAACTCTTCCCACAGTCAGAACATTTAAAGGCTCTCTCATCAGTGTGAACAAGCTGGTGTCTCAGCAATTTGGATGAAACAGAGAATCCCTTCCCACACACAGAGCAGGGAAATGGCCTCTCCCCAGTGTGAACTCGCTGGTGTTCCTTCAGAACCCCGGAGCTTTTAAAACTCTTCCCGCAGTCAGAACATTTAAACGCTTTCTCATCAGAGTGAGCTTGCTGGTGTCTCAGCAGGTGGGATGGATGAACAAATCCCTTCCCACACACGGAGCAGGTGAACGGACTGTCCCCGGTGTGACTGCGCCGATGAACATCTGACGCAGATGGGGAACTGAATCTCTTCCCGCTGTCCCCACCTTTACCCGGTTTCTCCCCGGTGTGACGGTGCACGTGTCTCGCCAAGGCAGGCAATCGGCTGAAGGCGAGTCCACACACGGAACACGTGTGCGGTTTGTCTGCGCTGCGATCGCTGCTCTCTCCTTCCATGTGCAAAGGCCGATGATATTAAGGTCCTGATGAATCGAGTGACTCTGTCAGATCTTGATGTGATGTTTGGTCTGAGCTTCCTGTCTGTAAATGCTCCATTTTTAAAACCCTGTAAAAGGAGTGTAGAAAGTAGTAAGAGGGAGAATGTTGTCTCATGTCGCTCTTTCCCAGCCCAGGAGCAGTGAAGCTGATTTTCAGGCTCCAGTTGCTGTCCCCAGGTGAGAGCAGCTCAGTCAGCACAGAGCTGGGGCTGGAATCTGGGAGAGGGGCCGCAGGCAGCACAGGGCTGGGGCTGGAATCTGGGAGAGGGGCAGCAGGCAGCACAGAGCTGGAGCTGGAATCTGGGAGAGGGGCCGCAGGCAGCACAGAGCTGGGGCTGGAATCTGGGAGAGGGGCCACAGGCAGCGGGCCTGGCAAAGGGGCAATCACTGATTGAATAATAAACAGGGGTAAGGGGACACTAACCTCACATCAGATATATCTATAGCTTAAGTAGATAGATTTTAAGCCAAACGATGGGACCGATGGCTGCAATTCCTGTGCCATGCGGGAATTCCAGGATGCTTCACGTGTCCTGGTGAACCACGTGTGCAGGAAGCGCCTCCCGTGGCTGGAACTCGAGCGCGGGGTCTCTGAGCTTGGGGAGCGGCTGGAGTCACTGCCGGGCAGACGGGAGGCTGAGAGTTTCCTGGAGCACACGTTCCAGGAGGTGGTCACCCCACAGCCACAGAGAGTTCATGGGAATTGTAACTGGGTGGCCGCCCAGCAGGGTTTGAGGAGGCAAGGCAGTGCAGGAATCCCCCGGGAGTGCGGCACTCTCAAACCGGTTTTCAGTGCTGAATCCCGGTGAGGGTGACGACACCTCGGGGGGAGAGTGCAGTCTAGAGCGCATCCACTGCACTGTGGGGCAAGGCCAATTTCAGTGGGATGAGAATGGATCTGGCCCGGGTAAATTGGAATCAAAGATTGGCAGGAAAAACTGTAGAGGAACAATGGGCTGCCTTTAAAGAGGAAATAATTTGGGTACAGTCGAGGTACATTCCCACTAAGGGGAAATGTAGGGCAACTAAAGTCAGAGCTCCCTGGATGACGAAAGAGATAGAGAGTAAGATGAAGCAGAAAAAGAGCGTGTATGACAGATGTCAGGTCGAGAATACATCTGAGAATCAGGCTAAATATAGAAAGTTCAGAGGAGAAGTGAAAAAGAAAATACGAGGGGCAAAGAGAGGGTATGAGAATAGAATGGCAGCTAACATAAAAGGTAATCCACAAGTCTTCTATAGGCAGATAAATAGTAAACGGGTAGTAAGAGGAGGGGTGGGGCCGATTAGGGACCAAAAAGGAGACCTACGCACGGAGGCAGAGGGTAAGGCTGAGGTACTAAATCAGTACTTTACATCTGTCTTCACCAAGGAAGAAGATGCTGCCATAGACATAGTGAAGGAGGAGGTAGAGGAGATACTGGATGGGATAAAATTGATAAAGACAAGGTACTAGAAAGGCTGGCTGTACTTAAAGTAAATAAGTCACCAGGACCGGATGGGAATCATCCTAGTACGCTGAGGGAAGTGAAGGAAGAAATTGCGGAGGTACTGGCCATAACCTTCCAAATCCTCATTAGAAACTGGGGTGGTGCCAGAGGACTGGAGAATTGCAAATGTTACACCCTTGTTCAAAAAAGGGTGTATGGACAAACCCAGCAACCACGGGCCAGTCAGATTTACCTCAGTAGTGGGGAAGCTTTTAGAAACAAAAATCAGGGACAAAATTAACAGTGTGGATTAATTAAGGAAAGCCAGCACGGATTTGTTAAAGGCAAATCGTGTTTAACCAACTTGATGGAGTTTTTTGATGAGGTAACAGAGAGGGTTGATGAGGGCAATGCGGTTGACGTGGTGTGCATGGATTTCCAAAAGGCGTTCGACAAAGTGCCACATAATAGGCTTACCAGCAAAGTTGAAGCCCATGGAGTAAAAGGGACAGTAGCTGCATGGATAGGGAATTGGCTAAGTGACAGGAAACAGTGAGTAGTGGTGAACGGTTGTTTTTCAGACTGGAGGAAGGTACACAGTGGTGTTTCCCAGGGGTCGGTTCTAGGACCACTGCTTTTCTTGATATATATTAATGACTTGGATGTGGGTGTACAAGGCATAATTTCAAAATTTGCAGATGACACAGAACTTGGAAGTATAGTGAACAGTGAGGAAGATAGTGATAGACTTCAAGTGGACATAGACAGGCTGGTGGAATGGGCGGACACGTGGCAGATTAAATTTAATGCAGAAAAATGTGAAGTGATACATTTTGGTAGAAAGAATGAGGAGAGGAAATATAAACTAAAGGGTACAATCCTAAAGTGGGTGCATGAACAGAGAGAGCTGGGGGTATGTGTGCACAAATCATTGAAGGTGGCAGGGCAGGTTGAGAAAGCAGTTAAAAATCTTACGGGAACCTGGGCTTCATGAATAGAGGTATAGAGTACAAAAGTGTGGAAATTATGATGAACCTTTATAAAACACTAGTTCGGCCTCAACTGGAGTATTGTGTCCAATTCTGGGCACCGCACTTTAGGAAGGATGTGAAGGCCTTAGAGAGGGTGCAGAACAGATTTACGAGAATGATTCCAGGGATGAGGGGCTTCAGTTACATTGATAGACTGGAGAAGCTGGTGTTGTTCTCCTTAGAGCAGAGAAGATTGAGAGGAGATTTGATAGAGGTGTTCAAAATCAAGAGGGGTCTGGACAGAGTAGATAGAGAGAAACTCTTCCAATTGGCAGAGGGGTCGAGAACCAGAGGACACAGATTTAAGGTGATCGACAAAAGAACCAAAGGCGACATGAGGAAAAACTTATTTACACAGCGAGTGGTTAGGATCTGGAATGCACTGCCTGAAAGGGTGGTGGAGGCAGATTCAATCACCGCTTTCAAAAGGGAATTGGAGAAGTACCTGAAAGAGAAATATTGCAGGACTTCAGATTCCTGGGGCAGGAGGGACCAGTTCTGGGGCAGGAGGGACCTGTCCAAGGTGGACGGGTTGCACCTCAACAGAGCTGGGACCAATGTCCTCATGGGACGGTTAACTAGTGCTGTGGGGGAGGGTTTAAATTAATTTGACAGGGGGCTGGGCACCAGGATGAAACATTAGAGGAGAAACAAGGTGAAGAGAGGACTGGGAGAGACAAGTAGCACTAGAGGGACAGAATTGCTGGTCATCTTCCAAAATTCAATAGACTCGAACAGTTCCCATGGATTGGAGGGTAGCTACTGTTACCCCACTATTCAAAAAAGGTGGTAGAGAGAAAACGGGGAATTACAGACCGGTAAGCCTGACATCAGTAGTGGGGAAAATGCTAGAGTCCATTATAAAAGATGTGATAGCAGAGCACTTGGAAAACAGTGACAGGATCGGACAAAGTCAACATGGATTTACAAAAGGTAAATCGTGCTTGACTAATCTACTGGAATTTTTTGAGGATGTAACTGGTAGAATAGATAAGGGAGAACCAGTGGATGTGGTGTATTTGGACTTTCAGAAGGCTTTCGATAAGGTGCCGCATAAGAGAACAGCATGTAAAGTTAAGGCACATGGGATTGGGGGCAAGGTACTGACTTGGATAAAGAACTGGTTGGCAGACAGGAAGCAAAGAGTTGGAATAAACGGCTCTTTTTCCGAGTGGCAGGCAGTGACTAGTGGGGTACTGCAGGGATCGGTCCTAGGACCCCAGCTATTCACAATATATATATAAATGATCTAGACGAGGGAACGAGATGTAATATCTCCAAGTTTGCAGATGACACAAAGCTGGGTGGGTGTGTGTGCTGTGAGGAGGATGCCGAGAAACTCCAGTATGATTTGGACAGGTTGGGTGATTGGGCAGAAGCATGGCAGATGCAGTATAATGTGGATAAATGCGAGGTTATCCACTTTGGTGGCAAAAACAGGAAGGCAGATTATTATCTGAACGGCAATAGATTGGGAGAAGGGGAAGTGCAACGAGACCTGGGTGTCCTTGTGCACCAGTCACTAAAGGTAAGCATGCAGGTGCAGCAGACGGCTAAGAAGGCAAATGGTATGTTGGCCTTCCTAGCAAGAGGGTTCGAGTACAAGTACAAGGATGTCTTGCTGCAGTTGTACAGGGCCTTGGTGAGACCACACCTTGAGTATTGTGTGCAGTTTTGGTCACCTTATGTGAGGAAGGATGTTCTTGCCATGGAGGGAGTGCAGCGAATATTCACCAGGCTGATACCTGGGATGGCAGGAATGACGTATGAGGAGAGATTGGGTCGATTGGGCTTATACTCGCTGGAGTTCAGAAGAATGAGAGGGGATCTCATTGAAACTTATAAAATTCTAACAGGACTGGACAGACTAGATGCAGGAAGGATGTTCCCGATGGCCGGGGAGTCCAGAACCAGGGGGTCACAGTCTAAGGATAAGGGGTGAGCCATTTAGGACAGAGATGAGGAGGAATTTCTTCACCAAGAGAGTGGTGAACCTGTGGAATTCTCTACCACAGAAGGCAGTGGAGACCAATTCATTAAATATATTCAAGAAGGAGTTAGATATATTTCTTAAGGCTAAAGGGATCAAGGGATATGGGGAGAAGGCAGGGACAGGGTACTGAATTTGGATGATCAGCCATGTTCTCGTTGAATGGCGGAGCAGGCTCGAGGGGCCGAATGGCCGACTCCTGCTCCTATCTTCTATGTTTCTATGTATTCAATCTTTCCATGCAGCTGAAATTCTCTGGTCCTGGCAACATCCTCGTAAATCTCCCATCTCGAGCACAGTCACATCTTTCCTGCAATGGGGACGACCAGAACTGCACGCGGTGGACTAACTGGTGTTTTGTGCAGTTCAAGCAGAATCTCCCTGCTCTTACATGATACAGAAAGAGAGAGGCACTGCCTCTTTAACTACCTGGGGGCACATAGAAACATAGAAGATAGGAGCAGGAGTAGGCCATTCGGCCCCTCGAGTCTGCTCCGCCATTCAATGAGATCATAGCTGATCATCCAAATTCAGTACCCTGTCCCTGCCTTCTCCCCAT
Organism: Somniosus microcephalus; assembly: GCF_052327205.1. Lineage (NCBI taxonomy): Eukaryota > Metazoa > Chordata > Chondrichthyes > Squaliformes > Somniosidae > Somniosus > Somniosus microcephalus. The sequence goes on along the minus strand of NW_028225687.1, from coordinate 141,113 downwards.
ATCCCTTGATCCCTTTAGCCTTAAGAAATATATCTGACTCCTTCTTGAATATATTTAATGAATTGGCCTCTACTGCCTTCTGTGGTAGAGAATTCCACAGGTTCACCACTCTCTGGGTGAAGAAATTCCTCCTCATTTCTGTCCTAAAAGGCCTACCCCTTATCCTTAGACTGTGACCCCTGGTTCTGGATTCCCCGACCATCGGGAACATCCTCCTTGCATCTAGTGTGTCCAGTCCTGCCAGAATTTTATAAGTTTCAATGAGATCCCCTCTCATTCTTCTAAACTCCAGCGAGTACAAGCCCAATCGACCCAATATCTCCTCATACATCATTCCTGCCACCCCAGGTATCAGCCTGGTGAATCTTGGCTGGACTCCTTCCATGGCAAGAATATCCTTCCTCAGATATGGCGACCAAAACTGCACACAATACTCAAGATGTGGTCTCACCAAGGCCCTGCACAACTGCAGCAAGACATCCTTGTTCCTGTACTCAAACCCTCTCGCTATGAAGGCCAACATACCATTTGCCTTCTCAACCGCCTGCTGCACCTGCATACCTGCATACTTACCTTCAGCGACTGCTGCACAAGGACACCCAGGTCTTGTTGCACTTCCCCTTCTCCCAATCTATTGCCATTCAGATAATAATCTGCCTTCCTGTTTTTGGCACCAAAGTGGATAACCTCGCATTTATCCTCATTATATTGCATCTGCCATGCTTCTGCCCAATCACCCAACCTGTCCAAATCATCCTGGAGTTTCTCGGCATCCTCCTCACAGCACACACGCCCACCCAGCTTTGTGTCGTCTGCAAATTTGGAGATAAAAAACTGTTTTTTTGCTGGAAATCACAGCAGGTCCGGCCGCATCTGTGTGGAGAGAACAAGCCAACGACGACTCGAGTCTGGATGACCCTACATCAGGGAGCACTTCAGCAGTCAAGGACATTCAGCCTCCGATCTTTGGGTAAGCATTCTCCAAGGCGGCCTTCGAGACACACGACAATGCAAAATCGTCGAGCAGAAACTGATAGCCAAGTTCCGCACCCATGAGGACGGCCTCAACCGGGATCTTGGGTTCATGTCATGCTACATGTAACCCCACCTGACGTAGGGTCATCCAGACTCGAGTCATCATTGGCTTGTTCTCTCCACACAGATGTGGCCGGACCTGCTGTGATTTCCAGCAAAAAAAATGTTTTTTGTCTTTTTTTGTTTTTCATACAGACCCCAGCATCTGCAACATTTGACCCCTTGTGACCCCACCTCATTGTTCTTTGATGTAATGTTTTCCTGACTGACCTGTTTGGACACCATTCACACCTTTGACTGCTGTGATTATCTCTCTGCCGAGGTGTGATAAATGGCAGTTAGAAAGATTACCTGTAAACATCTGACATTATTCTCTGACTATATAAGCTGTGTTTTATGCATCTCTCCACTTCACCTGACGAAGGAGCAGTGCTCCGAAAGCTTGTGATTTCAAATAAAGCTGTTGGACTATAACCTGGTGTTGTGTGACTTCTTTAATTTGACTGTTCATGGTGTTCCATAGAATGTACAGCACAGAAACAGGCCATTCGGCCCAACTGGTCCATGCCAGTGTTTGTGCTCCACACCCACCCTACTTCAATTAACTCAATCAACACATCCTCCCATTCCTTTCTCCCTCATGTGGCTTCCCTATAAATCCATCTGTGCTGTTCACCTCAACCACTCCTTGTGGTAGCGAGTTCCCCATTCTCACCATTCTCTGGGTAAAAAAGTTTCTCCTGAATTCCCTCCTGGATTTATTAGTGACTATTTTAAGTTTGTGGCCTCATAAATATGAAATTCTGTTAATCTGACCAGTATGTTGTTGTACTTTGTCTTTTTCTGATGAATTAAACATTACTGAGCCCTTGTACGCGTGTTATGGGATGACGTTTTTTTTAATGCGTTCATGGGATGTGGGCGTCGCTGGCAACGCCAGCATTTATTGCCCATCCCTAACTGCCCTCAAGAAGGTGGTGGTGAGCTGCCTTCTTGAACTGCTGCAGTCTGTGCGGTGAAGGTACTCCCACAGTGCTGTTACGGAGGGAGTTCCAGGACTTTGACCCAGCGACGATGAAGGAATGGCGATATACTTCCAAATCAGAATGGTGTTTGACTTGGAGGTGGTGGTCATAGAGTCATAGAGCTATACAGCACAGAAAGAGGCACTTCAGCCCATCGTGTCCACGCCGGCCATCAAGCCCTGTCTATTCTAATCCCATTTTCCAGCACTTGGTCCGTAGCCTTGTATGCTATAGCGTTTCAAGTGCTCATCTAAATGCTTCTTGAATGTTGTGAGGGTTCCTGCCTCTACCACCCTTTCAGGCAGTGAGTTCCAGATTCCAACCACCCTCTGGGTGAAAAGGTTTTTCCTCAAATCCCCTCTAAACCTCCTGCCCCTTATCTTGAAACTAATGGTTATTGACCCCTCTACTCAGGGGAAAAGTTCCTTTCTATCTACCCTATCTATGCCCCTCATAATTTTGTACACTTCAATCATGTCCCCCCTCAGCCTTCCCTGCTCTACGATCCAGGAAGGATGTTTCTGATGGCCGGGGAGTCCAGAACCAGGGGTCGTAGTCTAAGGATAAGGGGTAAGCCATTTAGGACTGAAATGAGGGGGAATTTCTTCACCCAGAGAGTGGTGAACCTGTGGAATTCTCTGCCACAGAAGGCGGTGGAGGCCAGTTCATTAAATATATTCAAGAAAGAATTGGATATATTTCTTGAGGCTAAAGGGATCAAGGGATATGGGGAGAAGGCAGGGACAGGGTACTGAATTTGGATGATCAGCCATGATCTCATTGAATGGTGGAGCAGGCTCGAGTGGCCAAATGGCCTACTCCTGCTCCTATCTTCTATGTTTCTAAGGAAAACAACCCCAGCCTGTCCAGTCTCTCCTCATAGCTGAAGCACTCCAGCCCAGGTAACATCCTGGTGAATCTCCTCTGCACCCTCTCCAATGCAATCACATCCTTCCTATAGTGTGGCGACCAGAACTGCACACAGTATTCCAGCTGTGGCCTAACCAGCGTTTTGTACAGCTCCATCATAAACTCCCTGCTCTTATATTCTATGCCTCAGCTAATGAAGGCAAGTATCCCATATGCCTTTTTAACCACCTTATCTCCCTGTCCTGCTGCCCTCAGTGATCTATGTATTCTATCAGGTGTTCCCATGTGCCTGCTGTCCTTGTCCTAGGTAGAAGAGGTCGAGGCTTTGGGAGGTGCTGCCGAAGAAGCCTTGGTGAGTTGCTGCAGTGCATCTTGTAGATGGTACACACTGCAGCCATGGTACACCGGTGGTGGAGGGAGTAGATGTTTAAGGTGGTGGATGGGGTGCCAATCAAGCGGGCTACTTTGTCTTGGATGGTGTCGAGCTTCTTGAGTGCTGTTGGAGCTGCACTCATCCAGACCAGTGAAGAGTATTCCATCTCACTCCTGACTTGTGCTTTGTAGATGGTGGAAAGTCTTTGGGGAGTCAGGAGGTGAGACACTCGCCGCAGAATACCCAGCCTCTGACCTGCTCTTGTTGCCACAGTATTTATGTGGCTGGTCCAGTTAAGTTTCTGGTCAATGGTGAACCCCAGGAAGTTGATGGTGGGGGATTCAGCGATGGTAATGCCGTTGAATGTCAAGGGGCAGTGGTTAGATGCTTGCTTGTTGGAGATAGTCATTGCCTGGCACTTATGTGCTGCGAATGTTACCTGCCACTTATCAGCCCAAACCTGAATGTCGTCCAGGTCTTGTTACATGTGGGAATGGACTGCTTCATTATCTGAGGAGTTGTAAATGGAACTGAATACTGTGCAGTCATCAGCGAACATCCCCACTTCTGACCTTATGATGGAGGGAAGGTCATTGATGAAGCAGTTGAAGATGGTTGGGCCGAGGACACTGCCCTGAGGAACACCTGCAGCAATATCCTGGGGCTGTGATGATTGACCTCCAACCACCACAACCATCTTTCTTTGTGCTCGGTCTGACTCCAGCCAGTGGAGAGTTTCCCCCGATTGTTTAGCATTGAGGTAATAGTGAGAGTAATAAGGGAAGCGAAACAGTACATTAGAAGTAAATGAGAGACAAGGAAAGAAAAACTAAAGATCAAAGTAAGAAAGAGACAAACGAAGGAGATGAGAAGAAAAGAATTTGAGGAGAAAGTGAGTGATGATAAGAAACATTGACATTTCAAAAATGAGACAGGAGGGAAGATAAGTACGAAGAAAGAAAGATCTTGGATATGTATCGCACCTTTCACAATTTCAGGACATCTCCAAGCGCTGTGCAGCAATTGCAGGACTTCTGACGTGTGGTCATGTAGGAATGTAATGTAGCAGTCAATTAGAGAGAGATGTGGATAGGAAAGGCAAGAAGAGAAAGAGCAGGAAAGGAAAATATACGGACAAAATCAGGGAGGTCGTTTTTATTTTATTCGTTCATGGGATCTGGGTGTTGCTGGTAATGCCAGCATTTATTGCCCATCCCTAATTGCCCTTGAGAAAGTGGTGGGGAGCCGCCTTCTTGAACCGCTGCAGTCTGTGGGGTGAAGGTACTCCCACAGTGCTGTTCAGGGGCGAGTTCCAGGATTTTGACCCAGCGACGATGAAGGATCGATGATATACTTCCAAGTCAGGCTGGTGTGTCACATGGAGGGGAACTTGGAGGTGGTGGTGTTCCCATGCACCTGCTGCCCTTGTCCTTCTAGTTGGTAGAGGTAATAGAGTCATAGCGGCATAAAAAGGAGGCCATTCGGCCCATCGAGTCTGTGCCAGCTCTCTGTATACAATCCAGTCAGTCCCACTCCCCCGCTCTATCCCCATAGCCCTGCAAGTTTATTCCCCTCAAGTGCCTATCCAGTCTCCCCTTGAAAATATTGAGTGTCTCCGCTGCCCAACGCATTACCGGCACCCGGCTACCGACCATAGAATATATATATCAGAAACGCTGCCTACGGAGGGCACGGTCCATCATCAAAGACCCTACCCACCCCAGCCACAGTCTGTTCGCCCTCCTGCCATCTGGGAGATGCTACAGATGCATTCGCACCCGTACGACCAGATTTAGGAACAGCTTCTTTCCCAGGGCTGTCATCCTACTGAACTCCACAAATAAACACTAAAGCCTGCACATCTGCCGATGCACTTTATTATGGTCATATTTATGCTAATATATATGTACAAATGTATGTTGAAATGTTTAAGTGTCCTAATCCAAATTGTACACTCTCGGGAGCCGCAAGCCTACATTTCGTTGTACTGCACTTGTGCACTAACAATGACAATAAAAGTTGATTTGATTTGATTTGATTCCACCACTTCCGTCGGCAGCGAGTTCCAGGTCCTCACCACTCGCTGCGTAAAAAAGTTTTTCCTCATGTCCCTCTTGTATCTCTTCCCAAAACCTTAAATCTGTGTCCCCTAGTCCTTGTACCATCAACTAGTGGGAACAGCCTTTCCCCGTCTAGCCTATCCAAACCCGTCATAATCTTGTACACCTCTATCAAATCACCCCTCAACCTCCTTTGCTCTAATAAAAACAAATCCAGCTTCTCCAACCTGTCCTTGTAGCTAAGATCCCCCATCCCCGGAACCATTCTGGTAAATCTCCTCTGCACCCTCTCAAGGGCCTTCACATCCTTCCTAAAGTGTGGTGACCAGAACTGGATGCAATACTCCAGTTGGGGCCTAACCAGCGCTTTATAAAGGTTCAGCATAACTTCTCTACTTTTGTACTCAATACCTCTATTTATGAAGCCCAAGATCCCAAATGCTTTGCTAACCACTCTCAATATGTCCTGCCACCTTCAGGGACCTACGCACAGTAACTCCCAGGTCCCTCTGTCCCGGCACACTCTTTAAAACTGTGCCATTAAGTGTATATTGCCTGTCCCTGTTCCTTCTGCCAAAATGCATCACCCACACGCTTCTCTGTATTAAATTCCATCTGCCAATTGTCTGCCCATTCTGCTAGCCTTTCTATGTCCTGTTGCAGTGGATTGGTATCATCCTCACTGTTTGCCACACCCCCAAGTTTGGTGTCATCGGCAAATTTAGAAATTCTACTCTGTATTCCAATATCCAGGTCATTTATATTTAAAAGCACTGACCCTTGGGGAACACCACTGTCTACAATCCTCCAGTTTGAAAAACAGCCATTTACCACAACTCACTGTTTTCTGTCCTTAAGCCAATTCCTTATCCAAGCTGCCGCTGACCCTCCTATTCCATGAGCCTCAATTTTGATAACCGGCCATCTATGTGGTACCATAGGAACTTTCAAAGGCAATTGGACATGTACTTGAAGAGGACGAGTTTGGAGGTTATGGGGATAAAGCCGGGGAGTGGGACTAAATTCAACAGCTCTTTCAAAGAGCCGACACATCACAATGGGCCCAAGAACCTTCTGTGCTGTAAGATTCTAGGAACAGTGTGAACTCGCTGGTGTCTCTTCAGGCTCTTAGAGCTTTCAAAGCTCTTCCCACAGTCAGAACATTTAAAGGGTTTCTCTCCAGTGTGAACTCGCTGGTGTCCCTTCATCTCCCCGGTGCTTTCAAAGCTCTTCCCACAGTCAGAACATTTAAACGGTCTCTCATCAGAGTGAGCTTGCTGGTGCCTCAGCAGGTGGGATGAATAAACAAATCCCTTCCCACACACGGAGCAGGTGAACGGACTGTCCACGGTGTGACTGCACTGATGAACATCCGACGGACGGGGAACTGAATCCCTTCCTGCTGTCCCCACCTTTACCCGGTTTCTCCCCGGTGTGATGGTGCACGTGTCTCGCCAGGTCAGGCGATCAGCTGAATCCGAGTCCACACGCGGAACACATGTGCGGTTTGTCCGCGCTGTGATCACTGCTCTCTCCTTCCATGTACAAAGGCCGATGATATTCAGGTCCCGATAAATCGAGCGACTCAGATCCTAACGTCAGTACTGCACCAGCCCTGGGAGTGTTTGATGGGACAGTGCAGAGGGAGCTTTACTCTGTATCTAACCCGTGCTGTACCTGCCCTGGGAATGATTGATGGGACAGTGTAGAGGGAGCTTTACTATGTATCTAACCCGTGCTGTACCTGCGCTGGGAGTGTTTGATGGGACAGTGTAGAGGGAGCTTTACTCTGTATCTAACCCCTGCTGTCCTAGCCCTGGGAGCGTTTGATGGGACAGTGTTGAGGGAGCTTTACTCTGTAACTAACCCGTGCTGTACCTGCCCTGGGAGTGTTGGATGGGACAGTGTAGAGGGAGCTTTACTCTGTATCTAACCCGTGCTGTACCTGCCCTGGGAGTGTTTGATGGGACAGTGTAGAGGGAGCTTTACTCTGTATCTAACCCGTGCTGTACCTGCCCTGGGAGTGTTTGATGGGACAGTGTAGAGGGAGGTTTACTCTGTATCTAACCTGTGCTGTACCTGCCCTGGGAGTGTTTGATGGGACAGTGTAGAGGGAGGTTTACTCTGTATCTAACCTGTGCTGTACCTGCCCTGGGAGTGTTTGATGGGACAGTGCAGAGAGAGCTTTACTCTGTATCTAACGCGTGCTGTACCTGCCCTGGGAGTGTTTGATGGGACAGTGTAGAGGGAGCTTTACTCTGTATCTAACCCATTCTGTACCTGCCCTGGGAGTGTTTGATGGGACAGTGTAGAGGGAGCTTTACTCTGTATCTCACCCGTGCTGTACCTGCCCTGGGAGTGTTTGATGGGACAGTGTAGAGGGAGCTTTACTCTGTATCTAACCTGTGCTGTACCTGCCCTGGGAGTGTTTGACGGGACAGTGTAGAGGGAGGTTTACTCTGTATCTAACCCGTGCTGTACCTGCCCTGGGAGTGTTTGATGGGACAGTGCAGAGAGCGCTTTACTCTGTATCTAACCCGTGCTGTACCTGCCCTGGGAGTGTCTGATGGGACAGTGTAGAGGGCGCTTTACTCTGTATCTAACCCGTGCTGTACCTGTCCTGGGAATGTTTGATGGGACAGTGTAGAGGGAGGTTTACTCTGTATCTAACCCGTGCTGTACCTGCCCTGGGAGTGTTTGATGGGACAGTGTAGAGGGAGCTTTACTCTGTATCTAACCCGTGCTGTACCTGCCCTGGGAGTTTCTGATGGGACAGTGTAGAGGGCGCTTCACTCTGTATCTAACCCGTGCTGTACCTGCTCTGGGAGTGTTTGATGGGACAGTGCAGAGGGAGCTTTGCTCTGTTTCTACCCGTGCTGTACCTGCCCTGGGAGTGTTTCATGGGACAGTGTAGAGGGAGCTTTACTCTGTATCTAACCCGTGCTGTACCTGCCCTGGGAGTGTTTGATGGAACAGTGTAGAGGGAGCTTTACTTTGTATCTAACCCGTGCTGTACCTGCCCTGGGAGTGTTTGTTGGGACAGTGTAGAGTGAGCTTTACTCTGTATCTAACCCTGTTCTGTACCTGCCCTGGGAGTGTTTGATGGGACAGTGTAGAGGGAGCTTTTCTCTGTATCTAACCCGTGCTGTACCTGCCCTGGGAGTGTTTGATGGGACAGTGCAGAGAGAGCTTTACTCTGTATCTAACCTATGCTGTACCTGCCATGGAAGAATCACGCAATACTCTAGAATTGTTTTGAATAATTTTTATTGACATTCAGACCTGACAGTTTTACCAGATAACAAAGTCATACAACCTTATTCTGGGGAGCACCACTCGGAGCTGAGGGTGATCAGGACCGTGTTCTGGGAGAGTTGAGGATGTTCTTGTCCTTCTTGCTTCATTGTGACTCGTGGTTCTCCTGACAGTTGCTGTAATTCTGGATGTTTTGTAGCCTTAGCTTCCTGAGTCTGTTGCTGCGCAGAATACATTATGTAGACTTGTTTTTCCAATAGTTCAACATCCGCCTTATCTCTTCCTTTGTTACGTCGCACACTTTCGTAACTGTCACCAGATTGGATAAGCTTTGACAATGAACAGTCGAGCAGGCCGCAGTCAGTCTGTAATACTGTTCCATTCTGGGCACCGCACCTCAGGAAGGATATATTGGCACAGATTCACCAGAATGATACCAGGGCTAAAGGGGTTAAATGATGAGGACAGGTTGCACAGACTAGGCTTGTGTTCCCCATGAACCATCAGCTCCAGAGGCTGAAAGATTAAACAGCAGTACAAAATTTATAAAACAGTTTCCATGTTCACATTGCCCCAGCTGCCGGCAGGGCCCTGCCCTACAGAGCAGGGTGAACTTGTTGGTGTGTCCGCAGGTGGGATGACTGAGTGAATCCCTTCCCACACACACAGCAGGTGAACGGTCTCTCCCCGGTGTGAACTCGCTGGTGTGTCACCAGGTGGGATGAATCAATGAATCCCTTCCCACACACGGAGCAGGTGAATGGTCTCTCCCCGGTGTGAACTCGCTGGTGTGTCACCAGATGGGATGATCAATGAATCTCTTCCCACACACGGAGCAGGTGAACGGTGTCTCTCCGGTGCAGACCCACTGGTGTGTCAGCAGGTGGGATGACTGAGTGAATCCCTTCCCACACACGGAGCAGGTGAATGGTCTCTCCCCGGTGTGAACTCGCTGGTGTATCAGCAGGTGGGATGACTGAGTGAATCCCTTCCCACACACGGAGCAGGTGAACTGTCTCTCCCTGGTGTGAACTCGCTGGTGTCTCAGTAGGTGGGATGACTGAGTGAATCCCTTCCCACACACAGAGCAGGTGAACACCCTCTCCCCAGTGTGAACTCGCTGGTGTGTCAGCAGGTGGGATGACTGAGTGACTCCCTTCCCATACACGGAGCAGGTTGTTGTGGAGTATTTTAAACCTACACTCGACACAAGGTTTTCAGATCGTTATTCAAATGGTCTTTAATACACCAGTAGGGAGACAATCTCTAACTGGCGCACCAGTAAGGACTTCTCCAAAATTATACAGTAAGCGTTACATATTTATACGTTCAAATGTCGTGTTAACCTCGTGCATATTCCATTACACTGTTTTAATTGGCTTAAGGCCCACGTGCACAGTTGCTGTTTGGCTAATTCCCTATCTCGCGTCACACAATCTTTCGCCTATATGTTATTGTCACATGATCTTTATGATCTCACCTGTTATTGTATTTTGTGACCGTTAGTAAAACCACATGTCTGCATTTCTGTCTTGCTGTGCCCCGTGTGGTTTCACTTCCATAGTTTGTGGTTGGTGTTTCTGAGCTAATTTCATCTAACGTTCAAAAGCATCGAAACTTTGTGGTCAACATGTCTGATCTCTGCCGGTCACTGTCTCAACCGTTTCTAGTGTGTAAGCTGCATTGTTAACCCCTTAATTCCTGAAGGGCGCCGATGCCCCACTTCAGACCCCCCTTTTGGTCCTTGGCTAACTTACCCAAGATGACCAATTACTACTACTACTGCCTTAGGCATCCCGCCCCGCTTGCAGTGGCCAGCTGCTAGGTTGGGGACACCTAGTGCGTTTTAGAGCTCAGTAATTCCTTCATCTTGCACATGTTTGAGCAGCTTACTCTGTTCCTTAACTATCGTCTTTGCCCTGGTTTTGTTTCTACGCTTCGAGCAAGCAGCACAAGTCATTGTAAGCCAACCTAATGCTAATATTAATTGTAGCGCTACCAGTACATGAGAGATGATGTGGATCCAAGGATGGATATCTACATTTAAGCCCCAGTTTCAGGCTGTTTCACATCACGGTATCTTACGGAGTTCGGTTTCGATCTCCTTGTCTAGTTCCTGTAACTCTTGTTTTAGGAGATGGTACCGTTTCATGTTGAAAGGGTTAAAAGGGAGAAAGGGGCTCATTAGCTAAAAATAAGAGAATTAAGAAACCGAGTATACATCCAACCATATAAAGAGTTGTTTTGTATATGTCCCAGAGGGAAGTATGGTGTAATGTGGTCAAATGGTCAAACTGTCAGTTACAAATTGAGTAAGGTACACAAACCGTTAGTTACTAATTAAGGAATGAGGTGAAGATAACGTATGGGGTCACAAGACTAATGTAAACGGTCAGAATGTACACACGGGTCACAAGAATTTGCATCCGAAGCCAATTGTCTGATGTAAGCCACAACTTAGAGCAAAAACTGTATAAAAGGCAATGGATTGTAACAATCAGGGAACATCTGTCCATGGATAGGTGTTCCCCTGTTAACGTGTAATAAAATTGTGTTGAAGGTACTTTCCAGACTCTGAGTGAATTTTATGTTGCATGACACACGGGCACCCACGGCTCCCCGTAACAACCTGTTGCAGAGGTGAGTAAAGGGGATTTAGTCCATCTGTGACCAGACCATAATCACAAGCCCGTCTGGGTATCACAGCTATGCGGTCCGTGAGGTTATTATTAGATTCACAGCCAGACGTTGTGCCTTCACTTGTCGACCTATTCTATGTGATAACATGAACAGTCCACCGGCATGCTTGAGGCCTTCCATGACCGGTGGGTACCGGAGGGACTGACGTGCATCATCACCCCCGAAAATAGAATTTTAATTTTAATTTAAGTTTCCTTTAAACTTTTTTTTGTTATGTTACATGTTTCATTGGTTGTGCCCCTTTAATAAGGGGGCACATGGTTGACTTTTAACAGGCAATTGCCTATGATAAGGGAAAAAAATAACATGAACAGTCAAATCAAGGGAATCATCAGCACAACAGATTGAAAGATTAAACAATAGTACAGGAATTTATAAAACATTCATCCATTCCATGTTCATGTCACCCCAGTTCTCTACAGGGCCCTGTGCTACAGAACAGTGTGAACAAGCTGGTGTCTCAGCAGGGCATTGGAGCTTTTAAAGTTCTTCCCACAGTCAGAACATGTAAACGGTCTCTCATCGGTGTGAACAAGCTGGTGTCTCAGCAGGCTGGAGGACAGCAAGAATCCCTTTCCACACACGGAGCAGGTGAATGGCCTCTCCCCGGTGTGAACTCGCTGGTGTGTAGTCAGAGCCCAGGATCTTTTAAAGCTCTTCCCACAGTCAGAACATTTAAAGGGTCTCTCATCAGTGTGAACAAGCTGGTGCATCAGCAAGGTAGATGAATCGGTGAATTGCTTCCCACACACAGAGCAGGGAAATGGCCTCTCCCCAGTGTGAACTCGCTGGTGTCTGATCAGAACCTCGGAGCCTTTAAAGCTCTTCCCACAGTCGGAACATTTAAATGGCCTCTCATCAGTGTGAACTTGGTGGTGTGCCTGCAGGTTGGATAACTGTGTGAATCGCTTCCCACACACGGAGCAGGTGAATGGCCTCTCCCCAGTGTGAATTCGCTGGTGTATCTGCAAGCTGGATGACCCAGTGAAATCCTTCCCACACACAGAGCAGGTGAACGGCCTCTCCCCAGTGTGAACTCGCTGGTGTATCTGCAAGTGGGATGGCTGAGTGAAACCCTTCCCACACACAGAGCAGGTGACCGTCTCTCTCCAGTGTGAGACCGCTGGTGTGTCATCAGATTCGTGGAGCTTTTAAACTTCTTCCCACAGTCGGAACATTTAAACGGTTTCTCACCAGTGTGGACAAGCTGGTGTCTCAGCAGGTGGGATGTGCAAGTGAATCCTTTCCCACACACGGAGCAGGTGAACGGACTGTCCCCAGGGTGACTGTGCGGATTAAATTTCAACACAGACGGGGAACTGAATCCATTCCCACCATCCCCACCTTTACCCGGTCTCTCCCCGGTGTGACGGTGCATGTGTCTCGCCAAGGCAGGCAGTCGGCTGAAGGTGAGTCCACACATGGAGCACATGTGCAGTTTGTCCGTGCTGTGATCACTGCTCTCTCCTTCCATGTGCAAAGGCCAATGATATAAATCGAGTGACTCTGTCAGATCTTGATGTGATGTTGGTTTGAGCTTCCTCTCTGTAAATGCTCCGCTTCTAAAAAAAAAACCCTGCGAAAGGAGTGTAGAAAGCGGTAAGAGGGAGAATGTTGTCTCATGTTGCTCTTTCGCAGCCCAGGGGCAGTGAAGCTGATTTTCAGGCCCCAGCTGTTGCACAACTTGGTTGAAAGAATCAATAGTAATGGTGGCTGCAATTCCCACAAGCCCCCGCGCTCCAGAAAGCACTCCGGCCACTGCGCTGAGTTGTGGCTGACACCGCGCATGCGCCCCATGGCCCCGCCCTCTCCTGCTCCACAGGCGCCCAGCCCGCACCGCGCATGCTCAGCACACACCCTGCTCCCCTGTCAATCATCCTCCTGCGCGCTGGGCCCCTGAGCTCCAGGCTGCCGCGCGGGGCTTTCTTTGTAAAGTCGGTGTTGGTTATGAGCCACAATCAGTGAGGGAAAGTGAGTTTTCCCCCAGATCCAATTGAGATCAGCAGAGGGGAGAGAATAAAGGGGAATCCAAACCTGAGAGTCCGCGGACCCAGGCCCCGAGCGGAGCTTCTTCAGTTTGCCGGTGCGCGCTCCAGGGACACGTGACCCAGGCCTGATTGACGGGAGCTTCCGACCAATAGGGAGCGAGCGGGGCGGGGCTAGAGGAGCAAGCCGGCGGCGGGTCCTCCAACCAATCGGGGAGCCTGAGGGGCTGGACTTGCGCCGGCTGATTGTCTGATCCACAGGGCAGCGAGTTTCTCCAGTCCCTTGTTCAGGGCCTGGGGCCAGGGGACGCTGTGGGCCTTTATTCCCCTCACTGGACACAAGGCTCTTTGGCTCACAACCCACGGGCTCAGATTGTAATAGAGTCTTTTTAAATTCAGGAATCAAAGGGACAGGATCTCTAATTGTGTTTTGCGACAGTTCCTGGGACAGACTTAGATTTTCGGAAGGCATTTGACAAAGTACCACATAGAAGGCTGGTTAACAAAATTGAGGCTCATGGAATAGGTGGGTCAGTGGCAGCTTGGATAAGGAATTGGCTTAAGGACAGAAAACAGCGAGTTGTGGTAAATGGGTGTTTTTCAGACTGGAGGATGGTAGCGGTGTTCCCCCAGGGTCAGTGCTGGGTCCACTGCTTTTTTTGGATAGAGACACACAGAACAGAAAGAGGCCCTTCGGCCCATCGTGTCTGCGCCAGCCATCAAGCCCTGTCTATGCTAATCCCATTTTCCAGCACTTGGTCCGTAGCCTTGTATGCTATGGCGTTTCAAGTGCTCGTCTAAATGCTTCTTGAATGTTGTGAGGGTTCCTGCCTCTACCACCCTTTCAGGTAGTGAGTTCCAGATTCCAACCACCCTCTGGGTGAAAAAGTTTTTCCTCAAATCCCCTCTAAACCTCCTGCCCCTTACCTTGAAACTATGCCCCCTGGTTATTGACCCCTTTACTAAGGGGAAAAGTTCCTTTCTATCTACCCTATTTATGCCCCTCATAATTTTGTACACCTCAATCAGGTCCCCCCTCAGCCTTCTCTGCTCCAAGGAAAACAACCCCAGCCTGTCCAGTCTCTCCTCATAGCTGAAGCGCTCCAGCCCAGGTAACATCCTGGTGAATCTCCTCTGCACCCTCTCCAATGCAATCAAATCCATCCTATAGTGTGGCGACCAGAACTGCACACAGTATTCCAGCTGTGGCCTAACTAGCGTTTTGTACAGCTCCATCATAACATCCCTGCTCTTATATTCTATGCCTCAGCTAATGAAGGCAAGTATCCCATATGCCTTTTTAACCACCTTCTCTACCTGTCCTGCTGCCTTCAGGGATCTATGTACATGCACACCAAGGTCCCTCTGATCCTCTGTCCTTCCTAGGGTCCTACCATTCATTGTGTATTCCCTTGCCTTGGTAGTCCTCCCAAAATGCATCACCTCACACTTTTCAGGGTTAAATTCCATTTGCCACTGTTCTGCCCATCTAACTAACCCATCTATATCGTCCTGTAGCTTGAGGCTTCCCTCCTCGCTATTTACCACTCCACCAATTTTTGTGTCATCTGCGAACTTACTGATCATACCTCCTACATTCATATCTAAATCATGAATGTACACTACAAACAGCAAGGGGACCAGCACCGATCCCTGCGGTACACCACTGGACACAGGCTTCCAGTCACAAAAACAACCTTCGACCATCACCCTCTGCCTCCTGCCACTAAGCCAATTTTGGATCCAATGTGCCAATTTGCCCTGGATCCCATGGGTTCTTACCTTCTTGACCAGTCTCCCATGTGGGACTTTGTCAAAAGCCTTACTGAAGTCCATGTAGACTACATCAACTGCACTACCCTGATCCACACACCTAATCACCCCCTCGAAAAATTCAATAAAATTGGTTAGACTTGATCTCCCCTTGACAAAGCCATGCTGACTATCCTTGATTAATCCTTGCCTCTCCAAGTGGAGACTAATTCTGTCCCTCAGAAGTTTTTCCAATAATTTCCCTGCCACTGATGTTAGGCTCACTGGCCTGTAATTCCCTGGTTTATCTCTGCTACCCTTCTTGAATAATGGTACTACGTTAGCTGTTCTCCAGTCCTCTCACCAGAGGTTCTGAAAATTTGTGTCAGAGCCCCTGCAATCTCCTCCCTTGCCTCACAAAGCAGCCTGGGATACATCTCGTCTGGGCCTGGGGATTTATCCACTTTTAGAGAGTCATAGAGTAATACAGCACGGATAGAGGCCCTTCGGCCCATCGTGTCTGCGCCGGCCATCAAGCCCTGTCTAATCTAATCCCATATTCCAGCATTTGGCCCGTAGCCTTGTATGCTATGGCATTTCAAGTGCACATCCAAATGCTTCTTAAATGTTGTGAGGGTTTCTGCCTCCACAACCCTTTCAGGCAGTGAGTTCCAGACTCCAACCACCCTCTGGGTGAAAAAGTTCTTTCTCAAATCCCCTCTAAACCTCCCGCCCTTTACCTTGAATCTATGCCCCCTAGTTATTGACCCCTCTACTAAGGGAAAAAGCTCCTCAGCATCCATCCTATCTATGCCCCTCATAATTTTGTACACCTCAATCATGTCCCCCCTCAGCCTCCTCTGCTCCAAGGAAAACAAACCCAATCTGCCCAGTCTCTCTTCATAGCTGAAGCGCTCCAGCCCTGGTAACATCCTGGTGAACCTCCTCTGCACCCTCTCTAACGCGATCACATCCTTCCTGTAGTGTGGCGACCAGAACTGCACACAGTATTCCAGCTGTGGCCTAACCAGTGTTTTATACAGCTCCATCATAACCTCCTTGCTCTTATATTCAATGCCTCGGCTAATGAAGGCAAGTATCCCATATGCCTTTTTTACCACCTTATCCACCTGTTCCGCCGCCTTCAGGGATCTGTGTACTTGCACACCCAGATCCCTCTGACCCTCCGTCTTGCCTAGGGTCTTTCCATTCATTGTGTATTCCTTTGCCTTGTTAGTCCCCCCCAAAGTGCATCACCTCGCACTTTTCCGGGTTAAATTCCATTTGCCACTGTTCCGCCCATCTGACCAACCCATCTATATCGTCCTGCAGACTGAGGCTACCCTCCTCGCTATTTACCACCCTACCAATTTTTGTATCACCCGCGAACTTACTGATCATACCTTTTACATTCATATCCAAGTCATTAATGTAGACCACAAACAGCAAGGGACCCAGCACCGATCCCTGTGGTACCCCACTGGCCACAGGCTTCCAGTCACAAAAACAACCTTCGACCATCACCCTCTGCCTTCTGCCACTAAGCCAGTTTTGTATCCAATATGCCAAGGCACCCTGGATTCCATGGGCTCTTACCTTCTTGACCAGTCTCCTGTGCGGGACTTTATCGAAGGCCTTACTGAAATCCATGTATACCACATCCACTGCGTTACCCTCATCCACACACCTAGTCACCCCCTCAAAAAATTCAATCAAATTAGTCAGACATGATCTTCCCTTGACAAAGCCATGTTGACTATCCCTGATTAATCCTTGCCTCTCCAAGTGGAGACAAATTTTTTCCCTCAGGATTTTTTCCAATAATTTTCCTACCACTGATGTTAGGCTCACTGGCCTGTAGTTCCCCGGTTTTTCCCTACTACCCTTCTTGAATAATGGTACTACATTAGCGGTTCTCCAGTCCTCTAGCACATTCCCTGTGGCCAGAGAGGTCCTGAATATATGTGTTAGAGCCCCCGCAATCTCCTCCTTTGCCTCACACAGCAGCCTGGGATACATTTCATCCGGGCCTGGGGATTTATCCATTTTTAGGCCAGCTAAAACTGCCAATACCTCCTCCCTCTCGATGTTAATATGTTCGAGCATATCACAGTCCCCCCACCCTATTTCTATGTCTACATCGTCCTTCTCCATAGTGAAAACAGATGCAAAAAATTCATTTAGAACCCCTCCTACATCTTCCGGCTCCACACACAGATTGCCACTTTTGTCCCTAATGGGCCCTATTTTTTCCCTAGTTATCCTCTTACCCTTAATATACTTATAAAACATCTTCGGATTTTCCTTTATTTTGCTCGCCAGTGTTATTTCATGGCCTCTCCTTGATCTCCTAATTTCTTTTTTAAGTATCCCCCTGCACTTTTTGTACTCCTCTAGGGCTTCCTCCGTCTTTAGCCTTTTGTATCTACCAAAAGCCCTCCTTTTTTTCCTAATCCATTCTCGTATATCCCCTGACATCCACGGTTCCCTGTGGTTTTTGGAACCACTCTTGACCTTTACGGGAACATGTTGCCATTGTATGATCTCAATCTCCCTTCTGAAAGCCTCCCATTGCTCCGATGCGGATTTTCCTACAAGTAGCTGATCCCAGTCCATTTTGGCCAGATCCTGCCTTATCCTATTAAAATCGGCCTTCCCCCAATTTAGAACCTTTATTTCCGGCCCATCCCTGTCCTTTTCCATGACCACCTTAAATCTCACCATATTATGGTCACTGTCACCAAAGTGCTCACCTACTAGCACTTTTTCCACTTGGCCGGCCACATTCCCTAGAATTAGGTCCAGTACCGCCCCCTCTCTTGTAGGACTTTCTACATGCTGGCTCAAAAAGCTCTCCTGGATGCACTTTAAGAATTCTACACCCTCTGAGCCTTTCACACTCTGACTATCCCAGTTAATATTGGGGAAGTTGAAATCCCCCATTATTATTACCCTATTATTTGCACATTTCTCTGAGATTTGCCTACATATCTGTTCCTCTATCTCCCCCTGACTGTTTGGAGGCCTATAGTACACTCCCAGCAAAGTGCTTGCCCCCTTTTTGTTTTTAAGCTCCACCCATATGGCCTCATTAGAGGACCCTGCTAATATATCATCCCTCCTTACTGCAGTAATTGACTCCTTAATTAATATTGCGACACCCCCTCCTCTTATACCTCCCCCTCTGTCTCGCCTGAAGATTCTGTACCCCGGAATATTGAGCTGCCAGTCTTGCCCCTCCCTCAACCATGTCTCCGTGATAGCAACAATATCATACTCCCATGTGTTTATCAACACCTTCAGTTCATCCACCTTATTTGCAAGACTCCTTGCATTAAAATAGATGCCATCCAGCCTTGCCCTTATATATTTGCCCTGTCTACCAAGCTGACTTGTTTTTTTCTCTATAATTGGCAGCACATCCCCCCCTATTTCAGCTCCCCTCTGTATCCCATCCCCCTGCCAAGTTAGTTTAAACCCCCCCCAACAGTGCTAGCAAACCTCCCCGCAAGGATATTTGTCCCGCTCTGGTTCAGGTGCAACCCGTCCGACTTGTACAAGTCCCACCTTTCCCAGAAGCAGGCCCAGTGATCCAGGAAAGTAAAACCCTCCCCCCTACACCAACTCTTTAGCCACGCTAAAACCGCTAGTACCTCCTCCCTCTCAATACTAATATGTTCAAGTATGTCACAGTCCCCCTGCCTGATTTCTATGTCTACATCGTCCTTCTCCATAGTGAACACAGATGCAAAATATTCATTTAAAACCTCACCTACATCTTCCGGCTCTATGCACAGATTGCCACTTTGGTCCCTAATGGGCCTTACTCTTTCCCTGGTTATCCTCTTGCCCTTAATATACTTATAAAACACCTTGGGATTTTCCTTTATTTTGCCTGCCAGTGTTTTTTCATGCCCCCTCTTCGCTCTCCTAATTTATTTTTTTAAGTACCCCCCTGCACTTTCTATACTCCTCTAGGGTTTCCACTGTTTTTAGTCCTTCGTATCTGCCTTAAAGCCTCCCTTTTTTTCCTAATCCATTCTTGTATATCCCTTGACATCCAAGGTTCCCTGGGCTTGTTGGTCCCACCCTTGACTTCTATGGGAACATGATGGCGTTGTACTCTCTCTATTTCCTTTCTGAAAGACTCCCACTGCTCTGATGTGGATTTTCCTACAAGTAGCTGATCCCAGTCCACTTTGGCCAGATCCTGCCTTATCATATTAAAATCAGCCTTCCCCCAATTTAGAACCTTTATTTCCGGTCCAACTTTGTCCTTTTCCATGACTACCTTAAATCTCAGTGAATTATGGTCACTGTCACCAAAATGCTCTCCTACTGACACTTCTACCACTTGCCCGGCTACATTCCCTAGAATTAGGTCCAGTACCGCCCCCTCTCTTGTAGGACTTTCTACATGCTGGCTCAAAAAGCTCTCCTGGATGCACTTTAAGAATTCCGCACCCTCTAAGCCTTTCACACTCTGGCTAGCCCAGTTAATATTGGGGAAGTTGAAATCCCCTACTTTTATTACCCTATTATTTCTACACTTCTCTGAGATTTGCCGACATATCTGTTCCTCTATCTCCCCATGACTGTTTGGAGGCCTATAGTACACACCCAGCAAAGTGCATGCCCCCTTTTTGTTTTTAAGTTCTACCCATATGGACTCATTAGAGGAACCTACTAAGATATCATCCCTCCTTACTGCAGTAATTGACTCCTTGATTAATATTGCAACACCCCCTCCTCTTTTACACCCCCCTGTCTCGCCCAGAATATTGAGCTGCCAGTCCTGCCCCTCCCTCAACCATGTCTCTGTGATAGCAACAATATCATACTCCCATGTGTTCATCAACACCTTCAATTCATCTGCCTTACTCGCAAGACTCCTTGCATTAAAATAAATGCCATCCAGCCTTGCCATACTCCCTTGTGCCATTACATATTTATTCTGCCTTCCAGACTGACTTGTTTTTTCCTCTATATTTAGCGGTGCATCACCCTCTACTATAGCTCCACTCCGCATCCCATCTCACTAGCAAGTTAGTTTAAACCCCCCCCAACAATACTAGCAAGAGCGGCAGACCTGCGGGAGACTCGGCGGTGATATAAAGTAGCGACGAGGACCAGGTAGGCTTACCAATCTCCAAGCTCAGAGGGAGGGAGAGAAGTAAAAAGTAATCAAAGTGTGACATCACCAGAAAGCAGGTAAGTGATTGGTTGGTGAGTATTTCTCACTTTTTAAACTTTAACTCTGTGGTTTATAGTATGTAAGCTCTCTGTGGTGTAGCGGGGACTGTTGGTAAACCAGGGCCCTTAAATATATCATTTAACTGTAGTGTAATTGGTGGGATTGATTTGATTTAATTTAATTTCAATTAATTAAAGGGTAAGTCATGGCAGGACAGCCCGGTCACGTGGTATGCTCCTCCTGCGCTATGTGGGAACTCAGGGACACTTCCTCCAAACAGTAATGCGGAGGTTGGGGATGGCATTAAAAAGGAAATTAGAGAAGCATGCAATAAGGGCACAGCAGCCATCATGTGTGACTTTAATCTACATATAGATTGGACTAACCAAATTAGTAACAATACTGTGGAGGAGGAATTCCTGGAGTGTTTACGGGATGGTTTCCTGGACCAATATGTCGAGGAACCAACCAGAGATCAGGCCATCTTAGACTGGGTATTACGTAATGAGAAAGGATTAATTAGCAATCTTGTTGTACGAGGCCCCTTGGGTCGGAGCGATCATAATATGATCGAATTCTTCATTAAGATGGAGAATGAAGTAGTTGACTCAGAGACTAGGGTCCTGAATTTAAATAAAGGAAACTACGATGGTCTGAAGTGCGAGTTGGGTAGGATTGATTGGGGAATGTCACTCAAAGGGTTGATGGTGGATAGGCAATGGCAAACATTCAAAGACCATATAGATGAACTACAGAATTTGTTCATCCCAGTTTAGCATAAAAATAAAACAAAAAAGTTGACTCAACCATGACTAACAAGGGAAATTAGGGATAGCATAAGATCCAAGGAGAGGACATATAAATTGGCCAGAAAAAGCAGTAAACCTGAGGATTGGGAGCAGTTTAGGATTCAACAAAAGAGGACAAAGGGATTAATTAAGAAGGGGAAAATAGAATATAAGAGTAAGCTTGCAGGGAACATAAAAACTGACTGTAAAAGCTTTTATAGATATGTGAAGAGAAAAAGGTTGGTGAAGTCAAGTGTAGGTCCATTGCAGTCAGAATTAGGGGAATTTATAATGGGGAACAAAGAAATGACAGACCAATTAAATACATATTTTGGTTCTGTCTTCACAAAGGAGGACACAAATAACCTCCCAGAGATGTCGGGGAACATAGGGTCTGATATAAGGGAGGAACTGAAAGAAATTAGTAATTGTAGGGAAATGGTGTTAGGGAAATTGATGGGATTGAAGGCCGATAAATCCCCAGGGCCTGATAATCTACATCCTAGGGTACTTAAGGAAGTGGCCCTAGAAATAGTAGATGCATCGCTGATCATCTTCCACCATTCGATGGAATCTGGAACAGTACCCATGGATTGGAGGGTAGCTAATGTTACCCCACTATTCAAAAAAGGCGGTAGAGAGAAAACGGGGAATTACAGACCGGTAAGCCTGACATCGGTAGTGGGGAAAATGCTAGAGTCCATTATAAAAGATGTAACAGCAGAGCACTTGGAAAACAGTGACAGGATCGGACAAAGTCAACATGGATTTATAAAAGGTAAATCGTGCTTGACTAATCTACTGGAATTTTTTGAGGATGTAACTGGTAAAATAGATAAGGGAGAACCAGTGGATGTGGTGTATTTGGACTTTCAGATGGCTTTCAATAAGGTCCCGCATAAGAGATTAGCGCGTAAAGTTAAGGCACATGGGATTAGAAACATAGAAGATAGGAGCAGGAGTAGGCCATTCGGCCCCTCGAGCCTGTTCCACCATTTAATGAGATCATGGCTGATCATCCAAACTCAGTACCCTGTCCCTGCCTTCTCCCCATATCCCTTGATACTTTTAGCTCTAAGAAATATATCTAACTCCTTCTTGAATATATTTAAAGACTTGGCCTCAACCGCCTTCTGTGGTAGAGAATTCCACAGGTTCACCACTCTCTGGGTGAAGAAATTCTTCCTCATCTCTGTCCTAAATGGCTTACCCCTTACCCTTAGACTGTGACCCCTGGTTCTGGACTCTCCGACCATCGGGAACATTCTACCTGCATCTAGTTTGTCCAGACCTGTCAGAATTTTATAGGTTTCGATGAGATCCCCTCTCATTCTTCTAAACTCCAGCGAGTATAAGGCCAATCAACCCAATCTCTCCTCATACATCATTCCTGCCATCCCAGGTATCAGCCTGGTGAATCTTCGCTGCACTCCTTCCATGGCAAGAACATCCTTCCTCAGATAAGGCGACCAAAACTGCACACAATACTCAAGGTGTGGTCTCACCAAGGCCCTGTACAACTGCAGCAAGACATCCTTGCTCCTGTACTCAACCCTTTCGCTATGAAGGCCAACATACCATTTGCCTTCTTCACTGCCGGCTGCACCTGCCTGGTTACCTTCAGCGACTGGTGCACAAGGACACCCAGGTCTCGTTGCACTTCCCCTTCTCCCAATCTATTGCCATTCAGATAATAGTCTGCCTTTCTGTTTTTGACACCAAAGTGGATAACCTTGAATTTATCCACGTTATATTGCATCTGCCACGCTTCTGCCCTATCACCCAACCTGTCCAAATCATCCTGGAGTTTCTCGGTATCCTCCTCGCAGCACACACGCCCACCCAGCTTTGTGTCGTCTGCAAACTTGGAGATATTACATCTAGTTCCCTTATCTAGATCATTAATGTATATTGTGAATAGCTGGGGTCCAAGGACCGATCCCTGCAGTACCCCACTAGTCACTGCCTGCCACTCGGAAAAAGACCCATTAATTCCTACTCTCTGCTTTCTGTCCGCCAACCAGTTCTCTATCCAAGTCAATACCTTGCCCCCAATCCCATGTGCCTTAACTTTACACGCTAATCTCTTATGCGGGACCTTATCGAAAGCCTTTTGAAAGTCCAAATACACATCTACTGGATCTCCCTTATCTATTTTCCCAGTTACATCCTCAAAAAATTCCAGTAGATTAGTCAAGCACGATTTACCTTTTGTAAAAATCCACGTTGACTTTGTCTGATCCTGTCACTGTTTTCCAAGTGCTCAGCAATTACATCCTTTATAATGGACTTGAGCATTTTCCCCACTACCGATGTCAGGCTTACCGGTCTGTAATTCCCCGCTTTCTCTCTACCACCCTTTTTGAATAGTGGGGTAAAATTAGCTACCCTCCAATCCATGGGTACAGTTCCAGATTCCAGCGTATTTTGGAAGATGATCAGCAATGCATCTACTATTTCTAGGGCCACCTCCTTAAGTACCCTAGGATGTAGGTTATCAGGCCCTGGGGATATATCGGCCTTCAATGCCGTCAATTTCCCAAACACCATTTCCCTACAAGGTATTGACTTGGATAGAGAACTGGTTGGCTGACAGAAAGCAGAGAGTTGGAATAAACGGGTATTTTTCCGAGTGGCAGGCAGTGACTAGTGCGGTACCACAGGGATCGGTCCTTGGACCCCAGCTATTCACATAGAAACATAGAAGATAGGAGCAGAAGTAGGCTATTCGGCCCTTCGAGCCTGCTCCGCCATTCAATGAGATCATGGCTGATCATCCAAATTCAGTACCCTGTCCCTGCCTTCTCCCCATATCCTTTGATCCCTTTAGCCTCAAGAAATATATCCAACTCTTTCTTGAATATATTTAATGAACTGGCCTCCACTGCCCTCTGTGGCAGAGAATTCCACAGGTTCACCACTCTCTGGGTGAAGAAATTCCTCCTCATTTCAGTCGTAAATGGCTTACCCCTTATCCTTAGACTATGACCCCTGGTTCTGGACTGCCCGGCCATCAGAAACACCCTTCCTGCATCTAATCTGTCCAGGCCTGACAGAATTTTATAGGTTTCGATGAGATTCCCTCTCAATCTTCTAAACTCCAGTGAGTATAAGCCCAATCGACACAATCTCTCCTCATAAGTCATTCCTGCCATCCCAGGTATCAGCCTGGTGAATCTTCGCTGCACTCCTTCCATGGCAAGAACGTCCTTCCTCAGGTAAGGCGACCAAAACTGCACACAATACTCAAGGTGCGGTCTCACCAAGGCCCTGTACAACTGTAGCAAGACATCCTTGTTCCTGTACTCGAACCCTCTTGCTACGAAGGCCAACATACCATTTGCCTTCTTAACCACCTGCTGCACCTGCATGCTTACCTTCAGCGACTGGTGCACAAGAACACCCAGGTCTCTTTGCACGTCCCCTTCTCCCAATCTATTGCCATTCAAATAATAATCTGCCTTCCTGTTTTTGCCAAAGTGGATAACCTCACATTTATCCACATTATAGTGCATTTGCCATGTTTCTGCCCAATCACCCAACCTGTCCAAATTGTACTGGAGTTTCACGACATCCTCCTCGCAGCTTACCCTCCCACCCAGCTTTGTGTCATCTACAAATTTGGAGATATTACATCCAATTCCCTCGTCCAGATCATTAATATATATTGTGAACAGCTGGGGTCCTAGGACCGATCCCTGCGGTACCCCACCAGTCACTGCCTGCCACTTGGAAAATGACCCATTTATTCCAACTCTTTGCTTTCTGTCCACCAACCAGTTCTCTATCCAAGTCAATACCTTGCTCCCAATCCCATGTGCCTTAATTTTGCACAATATATATTAATGATCTAGACAAGGGAACTAGATGTAATATCTCCAAATTTGCAGATGACACAAAGCTGGGTGGGCGTGTGTGCTGTGAGAAGGCTGCCGAGACACTCCAGGATGATTTGGACAGGTTGGGTGATTGGGCAGAAGCATGGCAGATGCAGTATAACGTGGATAAATATGAGGTTATCCACTTTGGTGTCAAAAACAGGAAGGCAGATTATTACCTGAATGGCAATAGATTGGGAGAAGGGGAAGTGCAATGAGACCTGGGTGTCCTTGTGCACCAGTCGCTGAAGGTAAGCATGCAGTTGCAGGAGTTGGATATATTTCTTAAGGCTAAAGGGATCAAGGGATATGGGGAGAAGGCAGGGACAGGGTACTGAATTTGAATGATCAGCCATGATAGCATTGAATGGTGGAGCAGGCTCGAGGGGCCGAATGGCCTACTCCTGCTCCTATCTTCTATGTTTCAAACCTCCCCCAAGGATGTTGGTCCCGTTCCGGTTCAGGTGCAACCCATCCGACTTGTACAGGTCCCACCCGACTTGTACAGGTCCCACCTTACCCAGAAGTACACCCAGTGATCCAGGAAACTAAAGCCCTCCCTCCAGCACCAACTCTATAGCGACACATTTAGCGGCTCCATCAGATGGAAAGGCAGAAGTTCATGGAAATGGGCAAGTGATTCTTAACTTCAGGGGCATGCTCTAAGTTTTTAGCTTTTTGAGTCTCGGGGGGTCAAAAGGTACTTTTAATTTGATTTTAGTGGATATTCTGGATTAGAAATAATTAGAAATGTATAACTGTAACGAAGTTAAGGTTTGAGAATAAGGATCTCTGAGAATAAGATTGTCTAAGCCAATTGTATTTTGAACTGTAAAAGTTGCGATTGACTTATCAGCTGTTAACTGAATGTCGGTTCTTTAATAAATGTATATATTTTTAGAATTGTCTCAATTAGTATTTCTGTATCAGGCTCGCGAACTCAATCTCTGTATTCTCTTTTGTGAGGAGTGTTAGATCCGTGTGTTAATGGAGACACGGAATGCAGGAGTTGATTTAACAAGTGTTTACTGAACAAAGTCTGGAGGTGAACTAACAACACAAGACGCTACACAGGCTTATATACCCGAATGGTCACTACTGGTACTACAGTATACAGGGGCTTCAAAAACATAGTTCCTCTTAAAGGTACATACACTACAATTCCTCCCCTTTTAGATAAATAGTACATAACATTTTAAGTAATCATTAAATAACATTTTTACAAGAACAATAATATACACATTTGCTGAAGTTAATCAATTACAAATTCAGTCTCTCTGGAGGCTTCCTGACTCGGTCCGGATAACGCCTCGGTGGTGTAGTAGGTTCTTTTGGCAAGGTCGATTCGGCTTCAATGCCAGTGTCGGGTTCATCTGGTTCCAGTATCACCGGATCGGAGGTAGATACTATGGGTATCTCTGCTTCATCACTAGGTGTATAGAGTTGTGGTGTAGGTTGTCCCTTTTCGGATGACTTGATGATTTGGTCAGCATGGCGCCTTATTATGCTTTCTCCCATGTCCACGGTATACATCAGTGGTCCTAGTCGTGTGCAAATAGTTCCAGGCTGCCATTTCTCGGTACGGTAGTCCCGGGCCAAAACTGGTTGACCTATCTGGAAGGTTCTAGTTGGCCTTTCATTCATGCTTTGAAATTGCCGGTTCTCTACGTCCCTTCTGACGTTTGGCTTGACCAAATCCAGCCGGCATCTTAGTCTTCTATTGAAAAACATCATGGCGGGGGTTTGGTTTGTAACCACGTGTTGCATTCCTGTACGCAAACAAGAAGTTATGTAGATTTATGTCTTCATTACCCATGGCCTTTATGGCCTTCTTGAAGGTCTGGACAAACCTTTCAGCCAATCCATTGGTGGCGGGATGGTATGGGGCGGACATGTATTGCTTAACATGTGGGGCAGCACGGTGGCATAGTGGTTAGCACTGTTGCCTCACAGCGCCAGGGACCCGGGTTCGAATCCGGCCTCGTGTGACTGTCTGTGTGGAGTTTGCACATTCTCCCCGTGTTTGCGTGGGTTTCCTCCGGGTGCTCCGGTTTCCTCCCACAGTCCAAAGATGTGCAGGTTAGGTTGATTGGCTATGATAAAAAAAATTGACCCTTAGTGTTAGGGGGATTAAATACGTGGGATTACAGGGATCGGGTGGGATATGTGTCGGTGCAGGCTCGATGGGCCGAAATGGCCTCTATCTGCACTGTGGGGTTTCTGTGATTCTGTGATTAACCCCATTGTTTTAAGAACTTTCTGAATTCTTCGGATACAAATTGCGGTCCATTATCAGAACAGATCTGTTCAGGCAGCCCATTCCTGGCGAATATGGTCCTTAATACTGTGATGGTTTTTTCCGTGGTGGTGGAGGACATCTTTATTACCTCCGGCCACTTGGAGTGTGCATCCACCGCGATTAAGAACATTGAGTCCATAAATGGACCAGCAAAATCGATATGTACCCTTTGCCATGGAGATGAGGGCCACTCCCATGGATGTAGAGGGGCTTGTGGTGGAGCGTTTTGGACCTCCTGGCATCCTAGACAGCTCTTGGTCATTTCTTCGATGTCTCCATCGATACCTGGCCACCACACAAACGCTCTGGCTAAGTTCTTCATTTTCACTCCACCCAGATGCCCCTCGTGAAGCTCCTTTAGCACTCTATCCTGGAGTTTGGGTGGAATCACCACTCTGGATCCACACATCAAGATTCCTCGGCACACTGACAGCTGTTCTCTTTGCGAGAATGCTGGCAACAGTGGTTCGCCATGTGCTGGCCATCCCTTCACCGTTAAATCATAGACTCGTGAGAGAGTCGGGTCATTTCAAGTTTCCTTTTCAATGGTAGAATTTGTCACCGGTAGACATTCCACTATGGTCGAGTGGAATATCTCCACTGGGTCCACTGTAGGCGCCTCTTCCACCATTGGCAACGGTAGGCACGATAAGCCATCAGCATTCCCATTCTGTTTTGTTCCTTTGTACTCTATGTCATATTGGTGTGCCCCTAGGAAAAGGAACCACCTCTGTAGCCTTTGCGCTGTCATAATGGGAATGCCCTTTTTAGGGTTGAATATGGAGACGAGGGGTTGGTGGTCAGTCAACAAGGTAAATTTTTGTCTGTGTAGGTAAGGGTTGAATTTCTTCATCCCCCACACCAGGCTGAGTGCCTCCCTGTCGATCTGGGCATAGTTACGCTCAGCTGAGTTCAATGAGCATGACGCAAAAGCTATCGGCCGCTCCGAGCCGTCAGGGAATCTATGCGATAATACCGCTCCCACGCCGTAAGGGGATGCATCGCACGCCAGTCTGATTGGCAGTGATGGGTTGTAATGAGCCAACACTTCCCTGGACGTGATCAAGCCTTTGCATTTATGGAAGGCACGTTTACAGTCTTCGCTCCATTTCCAAACTACTCCCATTTGTAGCAGTGCGTTAAGCGGGTGCAGAACCGTCGACAAGTTTCGTAAAAATTTATGATAGTAATTTACTAATCCCAGGAACGACCTTAATTGTGAGACATTTTCAGGCGCTGGGGCCATTACGACCGCTTCAATTTTTTCAGGTGACTTATGCAACCCTTCTTCGTTAATGACATGGCCACAATATGATATTTGTTTCTGGAAAAATTCACACTTGGGGCGATTTGCTCGTAGGCCCCGTTCTCTCAGCCTCGTGAGCACCTGCTCCAAGTTGGCAAGGTGCTCGTTGTCATTTTCTCCTGTTACAAGGATGTCGCCTAGGTAGCATTGAGTCCCCGGAATCCCTTGCAGGACTTGCTCCATAGCTCTTTGCTAGATAGCCAGAGCTGATGCCACTCTGAAAACCAGTCGATTGTACTGGTACAGGCCTTTGTGTGTGTTTATCGTGAGATACTTTTTAGAGGCCTCCTCAACCTCCATCTGTAGATCACAGGAACCCCACAGTGCAGATATGCCTGTGCTAAGTCAATTTTGGTGAAACGTTTCCCTCCGGATAGTGAGGCGAAAATATCTTCTATCCTCGGAAGAGGATACTATACCATGTGAAGAACCGGGTTTACAGTCACCTTGAAGTCCCCACAGATGCGAACTTTTCTCTGTTAGTCAGATTTATCATTATTCAACGTTTTCTTCATGACCGGGACGATGGGTGTTGCCCACTCGCTCCAATCTACCTTGGATAACATGCCTGCTTTTTCCAAATTCTCCAGCTCTGCCTCGACAGCTGGATGAATTGCGTATGGCACCGGCCTTGCCTTAAAAAACTTGGGAATTGCTGCATCTTCCACTTTTGTTGAGGCGGTGGCGCCTTTCAGGGTTCCTAATTCCTGTTGAAACATTTCTTTGGCGTTAGCCAATATTTCTTTTAATCATCCAGGTATGACATCATCATCGTTTTTTTTCTTACTGGTCACTGTCAGTGTCTGAATGGAGTGCCAGTCTAAACGTATCTTTCTGATCCATTCACGTCCCAACAACGGTGGACCACCATCTTGCAGAACGTATAAAAACTTCTGTACTTCCTTGCCGTTGTATACAACAGGCACCCTTATTTTCCCTCTGGGGTATACTTTCTGCCCCGTATATGTCTTCAAGACAATGGATGGGTCTTTCAAAGGTATATGCGGAAATAGCCGCTCATAATCCTGTCGACTTATGACGGTCAGAGCTGATCCTGTATCTAGCTCCATTTTGACTGGGGACCCCACTATCGTGAGGGCAACCCAAATGGTCTGGTAATCTTCTTTGGCAATTACATTATGTAATTTGAGACAGCTTAGTCTCTTGTTTCTGGAGTCGCTATCGCTCTTCTGGTCTTCGGAGCTACTGTCCGTCATCATTTGTACCTTTCTGTACTTTTCCTTATTGACCTTTTTACTGTCAGCGGATTTCTTTCCAGATCTGCATACACGTGCACTGTGTCCAATCTTTCCGCATTGCCTGCATGCTTTGTCCTTGAACCAGCAGTCCTTCTGGTCATGGGTGGATCTGCCGCAGCAATAACATCTCTCGAAACCCCGTGTCATTTCATGGGTGCTGAAGTCCTGTGGCTTTTGCTTGTATCTCTGCAGCTCCTCTTGCTGCTGCTTCGTATGATACAGCCACACTGAAAGCCTTGTCCAGTGTCAAATCTTTCTCAGAAAGTAATCTTTTCTGTGTTCCTTCGCTTAGGAGACCGCAGACGAATTTGTCTCAGAGAATCTGCCAGTCCTGCCCCGAATTGGCAGTGCTTTGACAGCTTTCGTAATTCGGTGAGGTAATCAGCGTTACTTTCATTCTTGTGCTGATTCCTCCTGAAGAATTTAAATCGTTCCGCTATCAGCAGCAGTGTTGGGTTTAAGTGCTCCTGTAAGGTATCAACAATCTCATTAAAATTCTTGTCCATCGGTTTGGCTGGAGTGATCAAGTTTCGTAACAGCCCGTATGTCCTTGCGCCCATCAGATTTAGAAGTACCGATGCCTTTTTATCATCCGCTACTTCATTCGCCTTGCAATATACCTCCACTCTTTCCACATGTGGTCCAATCTTCTACATCACTATCGAAAGCAGTAATATTGCCAGTCTTCGGCATCTTGAAAATCTAAAATGGCGCTTCCCGCGCTTTTCCTCCATCCCCGATGGATCAAAATGGCGCCTCCCGCGCTTTCCCACCGCTGCCGCCAACGCTGTTCTCTGCGGTTCCCGTTGCGACCTGCAGCTTTTCACGGTATTTCTATTTTTTTTTTAATATATCGCTTCAATATTCTCTCCATAATTGAAGAACCGTTCCTGTTGTGGAGCGGACCCTCTGCGACTTTTTTTATTATAGCACTTCAATAGTTTCTCCATTACTTGGAGAACCGTTCCCGTCATGGAGCGGACCCTCTGGGACTTTCCCCTCCCTCTGCTCGTTCCGAACACCGACCACACCCTGAGTGCTCCATCCTCTCTCTCTCTTTGCTTCTGCTTCCCGACTCGCTGCCTGGCCCCGTTGCAGAGCCACCCGATCGAGCTCTAGCCCGCCGCAGCCCAGGAAGGATCAGTGCACTACCTGCCACCAGCCCATTTAGCTGGGGAAACCACAGACTGGAGACCAAGCCTGGCCCTCGTTTTCGAGTTTCTTCGAGTTATATATATATTTTTTTTTCTTGCTTCTGGCTTCGACCTTCGTCTGAGGAATCGATCCCCTTGAGGTGCTGCTGAATTGCAGGTAAGTTCGTTTCCAACTCGTCGCCACTGTTAGATCCGTGTGTTAATGGAGACACGGAATGCAGGAGTTGATTTAACAAGTGTTTACTGAACAAAGTCTGGAGGTGAACTAACAACACAAGACGCTACACAGGCTTATATACCCGAGTGGTCACTACTGGTACTACAGTATACAGGGGCTTCAAAAACATAGTTCCTCTTAAAGGTACATACACTACAAGGAGTTGCAGAATTCAGGGGGGGGTTTCCGGACTCTCATAATATCCGGATGGTTACAGTCTAGTTAAACTTATTAAAAAAGCTATCTGGAGAATGGAAACATCTTCAGTTGTTCCTTTCCTTTAGAGAGAGATAGCCTGGAACTTTAGACCCAATTAAGCATCTTATAGAATTCGACTACCTCTAACTGTAGTTTAAGGTGAATGTCTGGGGAATATGCCTGATCTGGGGTAGCCCAAAAAGGGCTAGGACTAGTAATTATCCCTTCAATTCCAGGGTCAAGGATATCACTGAACAGCTGCAGGGCATTCTGAGGGGGGAGGGTGAACAGCCAGAGGTCGTGGTCCATATCAGTACCAATGACATAGGTAGAAAGAGGGATGAGGTCCTGCAGGCAGAGTTTAGGGAACAAGGAAATAAGTTAAAAAGCAGGACCTCAAAAGGTAGTAATCTCCAGATTACTACCAGTGCCACGTGCTAGTGAGTGCAGAAATAGGAAGATAGAGCAGATGAATGCGTGGCTGGCGAGATGGTGTAGGAGGGAGGGCTTTAGATTCCTGAGGAATTGGAACCATTTCTGGGGGAGGTGGGACCTCTGCAAGCCAGCCGGTTGCACCTCAATGGAAATGGGACCTATATTCTCACGGGAGGGTTTAAACTAGCTTGGCAGGGGGTTGGGAACCTGAGGGTTGAAGCAGAAGGGAGAAAAGCTAAGCTGGAAATAGTTGATAGGGGTTCAGGTGAAGGGGTATTTAGGAAGGCAAAGAGAAAGGAGAAGGCAATAGAGCAGGGCAACGGCAGGGGTAGTGATAGCCAGAATGTATCAAGAAGGGGCAGAGTGTACAAGCATAAGAGTGCAGCAGAAAGTAGAGACAGAGTAAGGGAAAATGTTAATTTAAAATTTAAGGCTGTTTATCTGAATGCACGCAGCATTCGTAACAAGATAGATGAGTTGAAATAAATGGGTATGATCTAATTGCCATTACAGAGACGTGGTTGCAAGGTGACCAAGGCTGGGAACTGAATATTCAGGAGTATTTGACATTTTGGAAGGATAGGCAGAAAGGGAAAGGAGGTGGGGTAGCTCTGTTAATAAAGGATGAGATCAGTACAGTGGTGAGAAATGATCTTGGCTTGGAAGATCAAGATGTAGAATCAGTTTGGGCGGAGATAAGAAATAATAAGGGTAAGAAGTCACTGGTGGGAGTGGTCTATAGGCCCCCCTAACAGTAGCTACACTGTAGGACAGAAATCAAGAAATAATGGGGGCTTGTAAGAAAGGTACTGCAATAATCGTGGGCAATTTTAATCTTCATATAGATTGGACAAATCAAATTGGCAAAGGTAGCCTTGAGGACGAGTTCATAGAGTGTATTCAAAACAGATTCTTGGAACAATATGTTGTGGATCCCACCAGGGAACAGGCTATTTTAGATCTGGTAATGTGTAATGAGACAGGATTAATTAATGATCTCATAGTAAAGGATCCCCTAGGAAAGAGTGATCATAGCATGGTAGAATTTCAAATTCAGCTTGAGGGTGAGAAACTTGGGTCTGAAACTAGTGTCCTAAACTTAAATAAAGGCAATTACAAGAGTATGATGACAGAGTTGGCTAAAGTGGACTGGGAAAATAGATTAAAAGGGTAAGATGGTAGATCAGCAGTGGCGGACATTTAAGGAGAGACTTCATAAATTTCAGCAAAGGTGTATTCCAGCAAGAAAGAAAGGCTCTACGAGAAGGACGCACCATCCATGACTAACTATGGAAGTTAAGGATGGTATCAAATTGAAAGAAAAGACATACAATGCTGCAAAGATTAGTGGTAGGCCAGAGGATTGGGAAATTTTTAGAAACCAGCAAAGGATAACTAAACAAGTAATAAAGAGGGTGAAAGGGGAAAAGTAAAGAATATGGGGAAGAGTTAGTGTAGAGCGGTGTTGTATGACGGGGGCTTGGCTCTAGACAGGCAATGGTCAAGGAGAGCAGGGAGCAACACTTACCAGACAGAATCATCGGACTGAACCACAGGGTTACAAATGCTGCAATAAACTCAAAATCTTCTGGTCAACAGAAAGAGCTGATGTTGCAAAATAACGTATCGGTGCAGAGGGGGAACCGCAACAGGAACCACATGACTTAAGCAGCTGGCAATGGGTCGGGCCACAATAGAGCTGGAGTTAACAATTCTCAGAATTAGGGCAAGGGTGCGCTGACAGCCACCTGGTATTATCAGGAACTGTGACAAACCACGTTGTAACACCGAGTGTTTTAGACAAGAGGCGGGAACAATGTATAAAGCACCATTTGGATGTATAAATATCTGACGGTGGCATAGTGGTTAGCACTGTTGCCTCACAGCGCAAGGGACCCGAGTTCGAATCCGGCCTCGGGCGACTGTCTGTGTGGAGTTTGCACATTCTCCCCGTGTTTGCGTGGGTTTCCTCCGGGTGCTCCGGTTTCCTCCCACAGTCCAAAGATGTGCGGGTTAGGTTGATTGGCTATGATAAATTGACCCTTAGTGTTAGGGGGATTAAATACGTGCGGTTACGGGGATAGGGTGGGATATGTGTTGGTGTAGGGGTTACGGGGATCGGGTGGGATATGTGTCGGTGCAGGCTCGATGGGCCGAAATGGCCTCTATCTGCACTGTGGGGTTTCTGTGATTCTGTGACCACCGCTGTAACAATCTGGAGAAGCATGGCTCAGACAGAAGCAGGCTGTCTGACCACGCATGCCAATAAAGACTGCTTGAGCTCTCGATATCAGACTTGTGTTGAGAATTTAAAATTACTCCACAACATTTTCCAATCCGCTGGGACCTGTCCAGAGTCCAGGGAATGTTGGGATATTGCAATCAAGTCCGGATCACCGGCGGAAAGTGAGTTTTCTCAGGGTTTTTTTATATATATAGCGGAGAGAAGCGCGGGCGGGGAGATAAATAAAAAGAAAATACAAACTGCACCGTCCCAGCACCCAGCGGAGCGGATTGAGCGGCCGCAGCCCCTTGTCTTCTGCAGGGAGCCAGACTGGGGCACGTCATCAACTCCACGGCGGTGACTGATGGGAGCTCCGACCAATAGGGAGAGAGCGGGCGGAGCTTGGAGGACTGAGGTGGCGGCAGGTCCTCCAACCAATCGGGGTGTCCGAGGGGCGGGACTTCCGCCGCCTGCTTCTCCCGCTGCGGAGACAAGTGGAATGCAGCAGAGGGCGCTCTTCTGAGTTTGGGGCTCAGGCCTGTTAGTGGAGTAGTGCAGAGGGAACTTTACTCTGCACTAGGCTTTACTCCCTCAGCACTGCACTGGAGGGGCAGCACAGAGTTTTAGGCTCGAGTCTCTGGAGTGGGACTTCAACCCACAACCTTCTGACTCAGAGGAGAGAGTGCTGCCGCCTGAGCCATGGCTGACACTCTGTATCTAACCCGTGCTGTACCTGTCCTGGGAGTGTTTGATGGGACAGTGTAGAGGGAGCTTTACCCTGTATCTAACCCGTGCTGTACCTGCCCTGGGAGTGTTTGATGGGACAGTGTAGAGGGAGCTTTACTCTGTATCTAACCCGTGCTGTACCTGCCCTGGGAGTGTTTGACGGGACAGTGTAGAGGTAAATTTACTCTGTATCTAACCCGTGCTGTACCTGCCCTGGGAGTGTTTGATGAGACAGTGTACAGGGAGCTTTACTTTGTATCAAACCTGTGCTGTACCTGCCCTGGGAGTGCTTGATGGGACACTGTAGAGGGAGCTTCACTCTGTATCTAACCCGTGCTGTACCTGCCCTGGGAGTGTTTGATGGGACAGTGTACAGGAAGCTTTACTCTGTATCTAACCTGTGCTGTACCTGCCCTGGGAGTATATAAAAAGAAAAAGGGTGGCTAAAGTGAATGTTGGTCCCTTAGAGGACGAGACCAGAAAATTAGTAGTGGGGAACATGGAGATGGCAAAAACGCTCAACAAATATTTTGTATCAGTCTTTACAGTAGAGGACACTAAAAATATCCCAACACTGGACAAACAGGGGGCTATGGGGGGGGGGGGGGGGGAGGAGCTAAACATGATTAAAATCACTAAGGAGATGGTACTCGGTAAGATAATGGGACTTAAGGCGGATAAATCCCCTGGACCTGATGGCTTACATCCTAGGGTCTCGAGAGAGAGAGAGAGGTAGCGGTGGTAATTTTCCAAAACTCCCTGGATTCAGGCAAGGTCCCAGCAGATTGGAAAACTGCTAATGTAACGCCCTTATTTAAAAAGGGAGGTAGACAAAAGGCTGGAAACCATAGACCAGTTAGCCTAACATCTGTGGTTGGTAAAATGTTGGAGTCCATTATTAAGGAAGCAGTAACAGGACATTTGGATAAGCATAATTTAATCCGACAGAGTCAGCATGGTTTTATAAAGGGGAAGTCATGTTTGACAAATTTGCAATGTGGTAAACCACTGTTATACCTGCCTGTGTGGGTGTTTGTATTCCACTGTGTACATGTCTATACATGCCTCAGCTGACTCCTCCCACGAGTCCAGGTATAAAGGTGACTGCTCCACAGTCCCTCTGTATTCTGGACTGGTCGACCACTCGAGGCACACCTTCATTCTCTTGTTAATAAAAGCCTGTTAGTTACTCGCTTAACCTCAGTCTTTTGAGTAATTGATAGCGCATCAATTTTATTAACAAGATTTTTTTATAATGGAGAAGATCCTCACACCAGCATGCCTGGACTTAGACCATCGGGAGGCGGACGCATCCACCAAGTTTGCTCACTGGCTTAGGTGCTTTGAAAGATTCCTGATCGCCTCCGCTGCAACGGTCAAATCGGATGAGGACAAACTGGATGTCCTGACCTCCAAAGTGAACCACCGAGCGTACTCGGTCATCCAGGACGCGACCTCATACACGGCTGCTCTCAAGCTCCTCAAGGACCAGTACACGCACCCAGTGAACGAGGTGTACGCCAGGCACTTCCTGGGGAGTCGTAAACAACAACCTGGGGAATCGACCGAGGAATACCTTCAGGCACTGTCTGTGCTTGGCCGGGCCTGTGGTTGTAAGGATGTAAAGGCCGCCGTGTACACAGAGGAACTTATCCGGGACGCTTTTGTAGTGGGCCACAGGTCCAATTACACCCGACAGCGACTGTTGGAGCAGAGTGACCTCGACCTCAACAAGGCCTCTGAACTCGCACTATCATTGGACGCAGCCTACCGGGGCATGGATGCCTACTCCTCTGCACCGTGGATGCCGCGGGGAACGACAGCCTGGGACACGGTAGGACAGTCTCATAGCGCCGTGCCACCCCAGCCACATACCAGCAACGGCCCAACTACCGCAGCAGTGTCCCAAGGCCAGAAATGCTACTTCTGTGGCCAGGCCAAACACCCCAGAACGCGCTGCCCGGCGAAAAATGCGATCTGCTCGGGCTGCGGGAAGAAGGGACACTACGCCAGCGTCTGCAGGGCCAAAGCCACCCCGAACCCCAGCAGCGCCACGTGTGGGCCGTGCGGGCCGCCATCTTGGGCCTCCCCAGCCATGTGCGAACCACCGGAACAGCAGCCATTTTGGACGCCTCCAGCCACATGGGGATCATGGACGCCGCCACCTTGGACGCCAGCCGGGACGCAGCAGGCCCCCAACACCGCCTCATCTGGTACCCGCAGCGACACACCGACCCCTACGCTGGCCTCCGTTACGCTGGACCAAGCGAGACCGCACCAACTGGCCCGGTCCACAATGGACATTAAGGTAAATGGTCATGAAACAACCTGCCTTTTTGACTCTGGGAGCACGGAGAGCTTCATCCACCCCGACACGGTGCGGCGTTGCTCTCTCCCAGTCCTGCCTGCGCACCAGCGGATTTCTATGGCCTCCGAGTCCCAGTCGGCGGACATTGGCGGCTACTGCGTGGTGACACTCTTAGTAGACGGGACTGTGTACGATAATTTTAAACTTCTGGTCCTGCCACACCTCTGCGCTGCCGTTCTACTGGGGTTAGATTTTCAGTGCCACCTTAAAAGTGTTACGATGGCGTACGGTAGACCCCTCCCCCCACTCTCAGTCCGCAGCCAGCAGCTTCCAAACTGCCCGCCGCGCACCAGGTGCAACCTCTCCACACTCAGAGTCACCCCCCCCCCCACTGTTTGCTAACCTCACCCCCGACTGTAAGCCCATCGCCACAAAGAGCAGGCGATACAGTGCCAGGGACAGGGTTTTCATTAAAACCGAAGTGGAGCGGCTCCTGAAGGAGGGGATTATTGAGGGCAGCACCAGCCCCTGGCGAGCCCAGGTTGTGGTCGTTAAGACTGGCGAGAAGCAGCGCCTGGTCATCGACTACAGCCAGACAATAAATCGCTACACCCTGCTGGACGCTTACCCACTCCCCCGCATAGCTGATATGGTCAACCAGATCGCGCAGTACCGCGTCTTCTCGACCATTGACCTGAAATCAGCGTACCACCAGCTCCCTATCCGCCCTGAGGACCGCCAGTATACTGCCTTTGAGGCAAACGGCCGCCTCTATCACTTCCTTAAGGTTCCCTTTGGCGTCACCAATGGGGTCTCCGTCTTCCAAAGGGAGATGGACCGGATGGTCGATCAAAATGCATTGCAGGCCACTTTCCCATATCTGGACAATGTGACCATCTGCGGCCATGACTTGCAGGACCATGACGCAAACCTCGAAAAATTCCTCTGCACCGCCCAACTCCTGAACCTGACGTATAACAAGGAGAAGTGCATATTCCGCACAACCCGCCTCGCCATCCTTGGCTGTGTTGTGGAACACGGAGTCATCGGTCCCGACCCCGACCGGATGCGTCCCCTTATGGAACTCCCACTGCCCCACTGCCTCAAGGCCCTGAAGAGGTGCCTAGGGTTTTTCTCCTATTACGCCCAGTGGGTCCCCTACTATGCGGACAAGGCCCATCCGCTGATCAAGTCCACCTCTTTTCCCTTGACGGCAGAGGCCCGCTTAGCCTTCCACCGTATCAAGGAAGACATTGCCAAAGCCATCATGCACGCAGTGGACGAAGCCATCCCCTTCCAGGTGGAAAGCGACGCGTCCGACTTTGCCCTGGCCGCTACCCTTAATCAGGCGGGGAGACCCGTGGCCTTCTTTTCACGAACCCTCCAGGGCCCGGAGACCAGACACTCCGCTGTTGAGAAGGAGGCCCAGGCTATTGTGGAGGCTGTGCATCATTGGAGGCACTACCTGGCCGGAAAACGATTTACCCTGCTCACTGACCAGCGTTCAGTTGCTTTTATGTTTAACAACAAGCAGAGAGGCAAAATCAAAAACGACAAGATCTTGAGGTGGAGAATCGAACTTTCCACCTACAATTACGAGATCTTGTACCGGCCCGGGAAGCTCAATGAACCCCCGGATGCTCTATCGCGTGGCACCTGCGCCAGCGCGCAGATCGATAGACTGCGGGCCCTCCACAATGACCTCTGCCACCCGGGGGTCACCAGGTTCTTCCACTTCATCAAGGCCCGCAACCTGCCTTACTCCATTGAGGAGGTCAGGACCATGACCAGGAACTGCCAAGTCTGCGCTGAGTGCAAACCGCACTTTTATAGACCAGACAGGGCTCACCTGATAAAAGCCACTCGCCCCTTAGCGTTGATTTTAAAGGGCCTCTCCCCTCCTCCGACCGCAATGTGTACTTCCTCAGCATTATTGATGAGTACTCCCGTTTCCCGTTCGCCATCCCCTGCCCGGACATGACCAGTGCCACGGTCATTAAATGTCTGAACGACCTCTTCACCCTGTTCGGTTTCCCCAGCAATATCCATAGCGACCGGGGCTCATCGTTTATGAGCGATGAACTCCGTCAGTACCTGCTCGCTAGGGGTATTGCCACAAGCAGGACCACCAGTTACAACCCCCGGGGGAACGGACAGGTGGAAAGAGAGAATGCAACAGTTTGGAAGGCCGCCTTGCTAGCCTTAAAGTCTAGGAGCCTTCCGACCTCCCGCTGGCAGGATGTGCTCCCCGATGCGCTCCACTCTATTCGGTCACTGCTCTGCACTGCCACTAACGCCACCCCTCATGAGAAAATGTTTGTCTTCCCAAGGAAGTCCACATCGGGGACATCGCTACCGCCATGGCTGACATCCCCAGGGCCGGTCCTACTGAGAAGATACGTGAGGACCCATAAAACGGACCCCCGGTCGAGAGGGTCGACCTCCTCCACGCCAACCCCCAGTATGCTTACATTGCGTACCCGGACGGGCGGGAGGACACAGTCTCCATACGAGACCTCGCACCCTCGGGGGCCCCAGTAACCCACTACCAACCCCCCCACGATCCAATATCCAAGCCCAGCAGACGGCACGCCTGGGCCCCGCGACCCGCCCGACACCCGCGAGGACTACACACCAGTGCCCCAGCCTACGCGGGACTCGACGCCGGAAGCTTCACTACCCCTGCTGTCGCCACGTCGATCACAGCGGCAGACAAGACCTCCGGAGAGACTCCAATACACAAACTTTTAATACACTTCACCCCGCCGGACTCATTTTTAAACAAGGGGTGAATGTGGTAAACCACTGTTATACCTGTCTGTATGGGTGTTTGTATTCCACTGTGTACATGCCTCAGCTGACTCCTCCCATGAGTCCAGGTATAAAGGTGACTGCTCCACAGTCCCTCTGTATTCTGGACTGGTCGACCACTCGAGGCACACTTTCATTCTCTTGTTAATAAAAGCCTGTTAGTTACTCGCTTAATCTCAGTCTTTTGAGTAATTGATAGCGCATCACCTAACATCTGTGGTTGGTAAAGTGTTGGAGTCCATTATTAAGGAAGCAGTAACAGGACATTTGGATAAGCATAATTTAATCCGACAGAGTCAGCATGGTTTTATAAAGGGGAAGTCATGTTTGACAAATTTGCTCGAATTCTTTGAGGATGTAACAAACAGGGTGGATAAAGGGGAACCAGTGGATGTGGTGTATTTGGACTTCCAAAAGGCATTCGACAAGGTGCCACACAAAAGATTACTGCACAAGATAAAAAATCACGGGATTGGGGGTAATATACTGGCATGGGTGGAAGATTGGCTATCTAACAGAAAACAGAGAGTTGGGATAAATGGTTCATTCTCGGGTTGGCAATCAGTAACTAGTGGTGTTCCGTAGGGGTCAGTGCTGGGACCCCAACTCTTTACAATCGATATTAACGATTTGGAGGAGGGGACTGAGTGCAACATATCCAAGTTTGCTGACGATACAAAGATGGGAGGGAAAGCAGTGAGTGAGGAGGACATAAAAAACCTGCAAAAGGACATAGAAAGACTAAGTGAGTGGGCAGATGGAATATAATGTTGGAAAGTGAGGGGTTATGCACTTTGGCAGAAAAAATCAAAGAGCAAGTTATTATCTAAATGGAGAGAAACTGCAAAGTGCTGCAGTACAAAGGGATCTGGGGGTCCTGGTGCATGAAACACAGAAGGTTAGTATGCAGGTACAGCAGGTGATCAGGAAGGCCAATGGAATCTTGGCTTTTATTGCAAGGGGGATGGAGTATAAAAGCAGGGAAGTCTTGCTTCAGTTATACAGGGGACTGGTGAGGCCACACCTGGAATATTGCGTACAGTTTTGGTTTCCATATTTAAGAAAAGATATACTTGCTCTTGAGGCAGTTCAGAAAAGGTTCACACGGTTGATTCCGGAGATGAGGGGGTTGACGTATGAGGAAAGGTTGAGTAGGTTGGGCCTCTACTCATTGGAGTTCAGAAGAATGAGAGGCGATCTTATCGAAACATATAAGATTGTGAGGGGGCTTGATCGGGTGGGTGCGGGGAGGATGTTTCCACTGATGGGTGAGACTAGAACTAGGGGGCATAATCTTAGAATAAGGGGCTGCCCTTTCAAAACTGAGATGAGGAGAAACTTCTTCACTCAGAGGGTGGTAAATCTATGGAATTTGCTACCTCAGATAGCTGTGGAAGCTGCGACATTAAATAAATTTAAAACGGAGATAGAGTTTCCTAGCTGATAAGGGAATTAGGGGTTACGGGGAGCGGGCAGGGAAGTGGACGTGAGTCTAGGTTCGGATCAGCCATGATCCTATTGAATGGCGGAGCAGGCCCGAGGGGCCGTATGGCCGACTTCTGCTCCTACTTGTTATGTTCTTTTTCTCTTCACATATCTATAAAAGCTTTTACAGTCAGTTTTTATGTTCCCTGCAAGCTTACTCCCATATTCAATTTTCCCCTTCTTAATTAATCTCTGTCCTCCTTTGTTGAATCCTAAACTGCTCCCAATCCTCAGGTTTACTGCTTTTTCTGGCCAATTTATATGTCCTCTCCTTGGATCTTATGCTATCCCTAATTTCCCTTGATAGCCACGGTTGAGTCACCTTTTTTGTTTTCTTTTTATGCCAAACTGGGATGAACAAATTCTGTAGTTCATCCATGCAGTCTTTGAATGTTTGCCATTGCCTATCCACCGTCAACCCTTTGAGTGACATTCCCCAATCAATCCTACCCAACTCGCTCCTCAGACCATCGTAGTTTCCTTTATTTAAATTTAGGACCCTAGTCTCTGAGTCAACAACTTCATTCTCCATCTTAATGAAGAATTCGATCATATTATGATCACTCCGACCCAAGGGGCCTCGTACAACAAGATTGCTAATTAATCCTTTCTCGTTACATAATACCCAGTCTAAGATGGCCTGATCTCTGGTTGGTTCCTCGACATATTGGTCCAGGAAACCATCCCGTAAACACTCCAGGAATTCCTCCTCCACAGTAGAGGACATGAGAGGGGGGGAGGGAGTCCCTTTAAATGTGGAGGTGGGTGTCCCTTTAAATGTGGAGGGGGTGGGTGTCCCTTTAAATGTGGAGTGGTGGGTGTCATAGAAACAGATATACATAGAAGATAGGAGCAGGAGTAGGCCATTCGGCCCTTCGAGCCTGCTCTGCCATTCAATGAGATCATGGCTAATCATCCAAATTCAGTACCCTGTCCCTGCCTTCTCCCCATATCCCTTGATCCCTTTAGTCTTAAGAAACATATCCAACTCTTTCTTGAATATATTTAATGAACTGGCCTCCACCGCCCTCTGTGGCAGAGAATTCCACAGGTTCACCACTCTCTGGGTGAAGAAATTCCTCCTCATTTCAATCCTAAATGGCCTACCCCTTATCCTTAGACTGTGACCCCTGGTTCTGGACTCCCCGGCCATCGGGAAGATCCTTCCTGCATCCAGTCTGTCCAGTCCTGTTAGAATTTTATAAGTTTCA
Source organism: Somniosus microcephalus (assembly GCF_052327205.1). Taxonomy (NCBI): domain Eukaryota; kingdom Metazoa; phylum Chordata; class Chondrichthyes; order Squaliformes; family Somniosidae; genus Somniosus; species Somniosus microcephalus. The sequence goes on along the minus strand of NW_028225687.1, from coordinate 98,565 downwards.
ATGAGACCCCCTCTCATTCTTCTAAACTCCAGCGAGTACAAGCCCAATCGACCCAATCTCTCCTCATACGTCATTCCTGCCATCCCAAGTATCAGTCTGGTGAATCTTCGCTGTACTCCTTCCATGGCAAGAACATCCTTCCTCAGATAAGGCGACCAAAACTGCCCACAATACTCAAGATGTGGTCTCACCAAGGCCCTGTACAACTGCAACAAGACATCCTTGTTCCTGTACTCAAACCCTCTCGCTACGAAGGTCAACATACCATTTGCCTTCTTAACCGCCTGCTGCACCTGCATGCTTACCTTCAGCGACTGGTGCACAAGGACACCCAGGTCTCGTTGCACTTCCCCTTCTCCCAATCTATTGCCATTCAGATAATAATCTGCCTTCCTGTTTTTGACACCAAAGTGGATAACCTCGCATTTATCCACGTTATATTGCATCTGCCATGCTTCTGCCCAATCACCCAACCTGTCCAAATCATACTGGAGTTTCTCGGCATCCTCCTCACAGTACACACGCCCACCCAGCTTTGTGTTGTCTGCAATCTTGGAGATATTACATCTAGTTCCCTCGTCCAGATCATTAATATATATTGTGAATAGCTGGGGTCCAAGGACTGATCCCTGCGGTAACCCACTAGTCCCTGCCTGCCACTCGGAAAAAGACCCGTTTATTCCAACTCTTTGCTTTCTGTCTGCCAACCAGTTCTCTATCCAAGTCAATACCTTGCCCCCAATCCCATGTGCCTTAACTTTACACGCTAATCTCTTATGCGGGACCTTATCGAAAGCCTTTTGAAAGTCCAAATACACCACATCCACTGGTTCTCCCTTATCTATTTTACCAGTTACATCTGCCGGCTCAGATGGGATTCCAGCAGAAATCCTTAAAAAAGGTGGCCCTGAGCTCCTGACATACATACATGCCTCCCTCCTAAAAATATGGCAGCAGGAAGAAATTCCACAAGAGCTCAGAGACGCTTTGATTGTTACTATCTTTAAAAAGGGGGAAAAGTCGGTGTGTGGTAACTACCGAGGTATCTCCCTTCTTTCTCCCACAGGAAAAGTGCTTGCCCGTGTCCTTGCTAACAGACTTTTGCCGTTATCTGAGGAGGTGCTTCCGGAGTCGCAGTGTGGTTTCCGACCATCCAGAGGAACAGCTGATATGATCTTCACAGCACGTCAATAACAGGAGAAATGCCGTGAACAAAAGCAACCACTGTTCATAGCTTTCATAGACTTAACTAAAGCTTTTGACACCGTCCACCGCCAGACTTTATGGCATATCCTGGCTAAGCTTGGTTGCCCCGACAAATTCATCTTAGTCCCGAGGCTGCTACATGACAACATGTCCGCAGCAGTTCTCAGCAGCAGCGGTTCTATTTCAGAGCCCTTTACAGTTGACACTGGAGCAAAACAGGGCTGCATCATTGCTCCAGCGCTTTTTGCAGTGTTAATCTCAGTTATCCTCCATCTCATCGGCAATGATCTGCCCACCGGAATTCAAATCCTTTACCGTCCTGATGGCCGAATTTTCACTCTCAACAGGCTTAAGGCCAAGAGCAAAGTCTCCATCACTACCATTATGGAGTTACAGTATGCAGATGATAACGCCATCGCAGCTCTTTCTGAGCATGATCTACAAAACACCTTGAATGCTTTTTCCAGAGCCTACAAACTTCTGGGCCTCACCAGGAACATAAAGAAAACCCAGGTGCTCCACCAGCCATCACCTAATCAGCTTGCAACTCCTCCCTCTATAAAGATTGATAATAACACCCTTGAAAATGTCAACACCTTTCCATATCTTGGTAGCCATTTATCCTCCAAAGCTGACATTGATTCTGAAATCCATCACCGCCTGAGTTGTGCAAGTGCAGCCTTTTCTAAACTGAGGAGAGTCTTTGAAAATCATGACCTCCAAGTCCAAACTAAAATTCTTGTATACAAAGCCATCATCCTTCCCACCCTTTTATATGGAGCTGAAACCTGGACTATGTACAGTAGACATCTCAAAGCCTTAGAGCAATACCACCAACGCTCTCTACGCAAAATCTTGAGGGTCAGCTGGGAAGGACAAGCGTACCAACTGGAGTATACTTGAAGAGGCCAATATCTACAGCATCACTACGCTCATCATGCAGCATCAACTCCGTTGGATTGGACATGTCATTCGCATGTCAGACTCACGTCTCCCAGTTGAAGGAAGGGCAGAGGTCTCCTGGTGGTCAAAAGAAGCGTTACAAAGATAACATCAAAGTAATCCTGAAAAAGTTTCATATATTGGAGAAAATGCATCCACAACGGTGCCGCACTACATGAAAAGAATCTCCAGCGTGCCGCTGAGGATAAACACCAGCGCCGTAAGGAGAGACAACAACTTAAGAAGACCCATACTCCAGTCACTACCAACAGTCTCACATGCCCACACTGCAGTAGAGTCTGTGCATCTCGGATTGGCCTCCTCAGCCACCTGAAGACCCACAAGTAGATGACTGATGAAGGACATACCATACTCGAATTCGAGTGGTCGCCGATGATGATGATGATTTTACCAGTTACATCCTCAAAAAATTCCAGTAGATTAGTCAAGCACGATTTACCTTTTGTAAATCCATGTTGACTTTTTCCGATCCTGTCACTGTTTTCCAAGTGCTCTGCTATTACATCTTTTATAATGGACTCTAGCATTTTCCCCTCTACCGATGTCTGTAATTCCCCGCTTTCTCTCTACCACCTTTTTTGAATAGTGGGGTAACATTAGCTGCCCTCCAATCCATGGGTACTGTTCCAGAGTCTATCGAATTTTGGAAGATGACCAGCAATGCATCTACTTAAGTACCCTAGGATGTAGATTATCTTCTATGTTTCTATGTATTCAATCTTTCCTTGTAGCTGAAATTCTCTAGTCCTGGCAACATCCTCGTAAATCTCCTGTGTCGAGCAGTCACATCTTTCCTGGAATGGGGCGACCAGAACTGCACGCAGCACTCTAGCCGGTGGCTTAACTGGTGTTCTGTACAGTTCAAGCAGAACCTCCCTGCTCTTACAGGATACAGAGAGAGGCAATGCCCCTTTAAATACCTGGGGGGCACCCATTCCCCTTTAAATGGCCATGCAATTTTTTTTTGTTGAAAAGGGGCTGCAGTCTCCTTTGACTCACCCCCGAACCCTCTCACCCACCACAAATACTCACAACAGAGAGAGAGAGTGGAGGAAGAATGCTGGTCTTTGTCCCTTTAAAAGTGGCTGCCCACCAAAATGTTCACAGCACCAGGGCTCTTTGTTCTGGATAAAAGTCAAAAAGAGAAAAGGTTCACTTATTTTTAAATGAATGCAGTTGATGAATAGCCTTGCAATAAAGGTAATGCAAAGGAATAAACACTCACAAGCTGGGTTTTTTCCACCCCCTCCTCCCCTTCCCTTTAACAGCTCCTGCAGACAATGAAAGCAGGAAAGCGGCCTGCAGCCCACCGAGGTCCCGCCCCCCTCCCTCCCGCGCCGCCATTGGTTGGAGGACCGTCAGCCCGTCCGGTCCGCCCAGCGTTTTCCGCGCTCCTGATTGACGCGAGGCGCCCACCAATCAACACCCCCTCCGCATACGCGCTGACGCCGACAGGCAACGCCCATTGGTCGCCACCGCAAGGTAAAAAAAAAGACACCCTACACAAATGAGGAAAAACAAAAATAATCGCACTTCAGAGGGGAGCTTGTATTGTGAAGCTTGTGCCCCTTTGCCAGATTCCAGCCCCAGCTCTGTGCTGACTGAGCTGCTCTCACCTGGGGACAGCGCGTCACAATCGGCCCCAGCGCACCTGAGCTGGAGGCCCCGCCCCTTTGCCGCGCCGCCATTGGTTGGCGGGCCCGGCCCGCCCTCGTCCTATTGGTTAGAGATCCCGTCAGTCACAAGCCGGGCTGGCCTCCATCCCTCAATGGCCTCTTCCTGTGATGACGTCACAAACGGGCCCCAGCCTCAGAGCCGTGGAGGAAGGTCCCGCCCCCTAGCCCCGTCGCCATTGGTTGGAGGACCAGGCCGCCCAGTTCAGTCCTCCGAGCTCAGCCCTCTTCCTATTGGTCAGCGCTACCGTCAGTCAGAATGACATTGCTCCAGCTCACTCCGCCACCCCGCGCGGGTGAACCGCTCCGTTCGGTGTCCGCGGAGATCGATCCCGCCCGAATCTCAGGTTTGGTTCTTCTCGTATTTTACTTTATAATCTCGCTCTCTCCCCCTCGATTTAAATCGCTTCCCAAACACTTTACTTTGCCCCGGCCGCTAATTCCGCCTCTTCCCCGGGCCTGGCCTTCCGCCTTCTTCCCGGAAGTCCCGCGCAGGCGCACTGGCAGCCTCGTTTTGTGGTGAGGGGCCCGAATGAGCATGCGCGGCCCCACCTCGCCACATTTAAAATGACACCCACCCCCTCCACATTTAAAGGGACACCCACCACCTCCACATTTAATGGGACACCCACCCGCTCCACATTTAAAGGGCCAGACACCCCTCCACATTTAAAGGGACACCCACCCCCTCCACATTTAAAGGGATACACACCCGCTCCACATTTAAAGGGACACCCACCACCTCCACATTTAATGGGACATCCACCCCCTCCACATTTAAAGGGACTCACTCCCCACCCTCTCATGTCCTCTACTGTGGAGGAGGAATTCCTGAAGTGTTTACGGGATGGTTTCCTGGACCAATATGTCGAGGAACCAACCAGAGATCAGGCCATCTTAGACTGGGTATTATGTAACGAGAAAGGATTAATTAACAACCTTGTTGTACGAGGCCGCTTGGGTCAGAGTGATAATAATATGATCGAATTCTTCATTAAGATGGAGAATGAAGTTGTTGACTCAGAGACTAGGGTCCTAAATTTAAATAAAGGAAACTACGATGGTCTGAGGAGCGAGTTGGGTAGGATTGATTGAGGAATGTCACTCAAAGGGTTGACGGTGGATAGGCAATGGCAAACATTCAAAGACCGCATGGATGAACTACAGAATTTGTTCATCCCAGTTTGGCATAAAAATAAAACAAAAAAGGTGACTCAACCGTGGCTAACAAGGGAAATTAGGGATAGCATAAGATCCAAGGAGAGGACATATAAATTGGCCAGAAAAAGCAGTAAAACTGAGGATTGGGAGCAGTTTAGGATTCAACAAAGGAGGACAAAGGGATTAATTAAGAAGGGGAAAATAGAATATGGGAGTAAGTTTGCGGGGAACATAAAAACTGACTGTAAAAGCTTTTATAGATATGTGAAGAGAATAAGAACATAAGAAGTAGGAGCATAAGTAGGCCGTACGGCCCCTCGGGCCTGCTCCGCCATTCAATAGGATCATGGCTGATCTGAACCTAGACTCACGTCCACTTCCCTGCCAGCTCCCCGTAACCCCTAATTCCCTTATCAGTTAGGAAACTGTCTATCTCCGTTTTAAATTTATTTAATGTCGCAGCTTCCACAGCTATCTGAGGTAGCAAATTCCATAGATTTACCACCCTCTGAGTGAAGAAGTTTCTCATCTCAGTTTTGAAACGGCAGCCCCTTATTCTAAGATTATGCCCCCTAGTTCTAGTCTCACCCATCAGTGGAAACATCCTCCCCACATCCACCCGATCAAGCCCCCTCACAATCTTATATGTTTCAATAAGATCTCCTCTCATTCTTCTGAATTCCAATGAGTAGAGGCCCAACCTACTCAACCTTTCCTCATAAGTCAACCCCCTCATCTCCGGAATCAACTGAGTGAACCTTCTCTGAACTGCCTCAAGAGCAAGTATATATTTTCTTAAATATGGAAACCAAAACTGTACGCAATATTCCAGGTGTGGCCTCACCAGTACCCTGTATAACTGAAGCAAGACTTCCCTGCTTTTATACTCCATCCCCCTTGCAATAAAAGCCAAGATTCCATTGGCCTTCCTGATCACTTGCTGTACCTGCATACTAACCTTCTGTGTTTCATGCACCAGGACCCCCAGATCCCTTTGTACTGTAGCACTTTGCAGTTTCTCTCCATTTAGATAATAACTTGCACTTTGATTTTTTCTGCCAAGGTGCATCACCTCACACTTGCCAACATTATATTCCATCTGCCAAATTTCTGCCCACTGACTTAGCCTGTCTATGTCCTTTTGCAGGTTTTTTATGTCCTCCTCACTCACTGCTTTCCCTCCCATCTTTGTATCGTCGGCAAACTTGGATATGTTGCACTCGGTCCCCTCCTCCAAATCGTTAATGTAGATTGTAAAGAGTTGGTGTCCCAGCACTGACCCCTGCGGAACACCACTAGTTACTGATTGCCAACCCGAGAATGAACCATTTATCCCAACTCTCTGTTTTCTGTTAGATAGCCAATCTTCCACCCATGCCAGTATATTACCCCCAATCCCGTGATTTTTTTATCTTTTGCAGTAATCTTTTGTGTGGCACCTTGTCAAATGCCTTATGGAAGTCCAAATACATCACATCCACTGGTTCCCCTTTATCCACCCTGTTTGTTACATCCTCAAAGAATTCGAGCAAATTTGTCAAACATGACTTCCCCTTTATAAAACCATGCTGACTCTGTCCGATTAACTTATGCTGATCCAAATGTCCTGTTACTGCTTCCTTAATAATGGACTCCAACATTTTACCAACCAGATGTTAGGCTAACTGGTCAATAGTTTCCAGCCTTTTGTCTACCTCCCTTTTTAAATAAGGGCGTTACATTAGCAGTTTTCCAATCTGCTGGGACCTTCTCTGAATCCAGGGAGTTTTCGAAAATTACCACCAATGCATCCGCAATCCCCACCGCTACCTCTCTCAAGACCCTAGGATGTAAGCCATCAGGTCCAGGGGATTTATCCGCCTTAAGTCCCAGTATCTTACTGAGTACCATCTCCTTAGTGATTTTAATCGTGTTTAGCTCCTCCCCCCCCCCCTGTTTGTCCAGTGTTGGGATATTTTTAGTGTCCTCTACTGTAAAGACTGATACAAAATATTTGTTCAGCGTTTTTGCCATCTCCATGTTCCCCACTACTAATTTCCCGGTCTTGTCCTCTAAGAGACCAACATTCACTTTAGTCACCCTTTTTCTTTTTATATAACTGTAGAAACTCTTGCTATCTGTTTTTATATTTTTTGCGAGTTTACTTTCATAATCTATCTTCCCTTTCTTAATTAATCTTTTAGTTATTCTTTGCTGGCTTTTAAATGCTTCCCAATCTTCTATCCTCCCACTAGATTTGGCTACTTTATATGCCCTTGTTTTCAGTCGGATACTATCCTTTATTATTTACTTTGCCATGGATGGCTGTCTTATCCTTTACGCCCCTTTTTCCTCATTTACCGTCTTACACCTTAATCTATTTTCCCAGTCCACTTTAGTCAACTCTGCTCTCATACCTTCATAGTCTCCTTTATTTAAGCTCAGTACGCTGGTTTGAGATCCAACTCTCTCACCCTCCAACTGAATTTGGAATTCAACCATATTATGGTCACTCATTCCAAGGGGGTCCTTTATACTTGGACATATTTTATTAATCCTGTCTCATTACACAGGACCAGATCTAAGATTGCCTGCCCCCTGGTTGGTTCAGTAACATACTGCTCAAGGAACCCGTCCCTATTGCACTCTATGAACTCTTCTTCAAGGCTGCCCTGCCCAATTTGATTTGTCCAGTCAATATGAAAGTTAAAATCTCCCATGATTATAGCTGTTCCCTTATTACAAGCCCCAACTATTTCCTGATTTATACTCCGACCAATAGAGTTGCAACTGTTAGGAGGCCTATAGACTACGCCCACTAGTGACTTTTTCCTCTTATTATTCCTTATTTCCACCCAAACCATTTCACTATCCTGATCCTTTGACCCAATATCATTTCTCACTATTGCAGTGATTCCATCCTTTATTAACACAGCCACCCCACCTCCTTTTCCTTCCTGTCTGTCCTTCCTAATAGTCAAATACCCCTGGATGTTTAGTTCCCAGTCATGGTCACCCTGCAGCCATGTCTCCATAATGGCCACCAGATCATACCCATGTGTAGTTATTTGTACCGTCAACTCGTCTATTTTGTTACGAATGCTGTGTGCATTCAGATAAAGAACTTTTAAATATGTTTTGCGACAATTTATTCCTGCTTTTACCCCCTTTACTACTTTACCTTTATCGTTATATATTCTGTCCCTGACACGCTCTGGTTTTTAATTCCCCCACTGCTACCTTGCTCTATTGCCTTCTCCGCTGACATTTCTATTTTTCGCTCTCTTGCAACCTCCCCCCCACTAATTAGTTTAAAGCCCTCTCTACAGCCCTAGTTATTCGATTCGCCAGGATTCTAGTCCCAGCACTGGCCAAGTGAAGTCCGTCCCAACGGAACAGCTCTCTCCTGTCCCAGTACTGGTGCCAGTGTCCCAAGAAGCAAAACCCATTTCTCCCACACCAGTCTTTGAGCCACGCCTTTAACTCTCTAATTTTATTTATCCTAGCCAAATTTGCTCGTGAGGGCAGGTACAGCACGGGTTAGAAGCAGAGTAAAGCTCCCTGTAGACTGTCCCATCAAACACTCCCAGGGCAGGTACAGCACGCGTTAGATACAGAGTAAAGATCCCTCCTGACCTGCTGAGTTTTTCCAGCATTTTCTGTTGTTATTAAAGATCCCTCTACACTGTCCCATCAAACACTCCCAGGGCAGGTACAGCACGGGTTAGGTACAGAGTAAAGCTCACTCTACACTGCCCCATCAAACACTCCCAGGGTAGATACAGCACGGGTTAGATACAGAGTAAAGCTCCCTCTACACTGTCCCATTAAACACTCCCAGGGAAGGTACAGCACGGGTTAGATACAGAGTAAAGCTCCCTCTACACTGTCCCATCAAACACTCACACGGCAGGTACAGCATGGGTTAGATACAGAGTAAAGCTCCCTCTACACTGTCCCATCAAACACTCACACGGCAGGTACAGCAGGGGTTAGATACAGAGTAAAGCTCTCTCTGTACTGTCCCATCAAACACTCCCAGGGCAGGTACAGCACGGGTTAGATACAGAGTAAAGCTCCCTCTACACTGTCCCATTAAACACTCCCAGGGAAGGTACAGCACGGGTTAGATACAGAGTAAAGCTCCCTCTACACTGTCCCATTAAACACTCCCAGGGCAGGTACAGCACGGGTTAGATACAGAGTAAAGCTCCCTCTACACTGTCCCATCAAACACTCCCAGGGCAGGTACAGCACGGGTTAGATACAGAGTGTCAGCCGTGCCTCAGGCGGCAGCACTCTCTCCTCTGAGTCAGAAGGTTGTGGGTTGAAGTCCCACTCCAGAGACTCGAGTCTAAAACTCTGTGCTGCCCCTCCAGTGCAGTGCTGAGGGAGTAAAGCCCAGTGCAGAGTAAAGTTCCCTCTGCACTGCTCCACTAACAGGCCTGAGCCCCAAACTCAGAAGAGCGCCCTCTGCTGCATTCCACTTGTCTCAGCAACGGGAGAAGCAGGCGGCGGAAGTCCCGCCCCCTCGGACACCCCGATTGGTTGGCGGACCCGCCGCCACCTCAGTCCTCCAAGCTCCGCCCTCTCTCCCCCTATTGGTTGGAGCTCTCGTCAGTCACCGCTGTGGAGTTGATGACGTGCCCCAGTCCGGCTCCCTGCAGAAGACAGGGGGCTGTGGCCGCTCAATCCGCTCCGCTCGGTGCCGGGAGGGCGCTGGGACGGTGCGGTTTGTATTTTCTTTTTATTTATCTCCCCGCCCGCGCTTCTCTCCACTATATATAAAAAACCCTGATAAAACTCACTTTCCGCCGGTGATCCGGACTCTGGCGGTTGCCCGGGCCGACCCAGAATGCGGGGTCTGTGCGCAGGCGTGGTGCCGGCTGATCCTCGGGAGCCGGTGTCCTGCCGAGCATGCGCAGTGTGGTGGCGGGCAGCGCATGCGGAGTAGGTGGAGTGGGCGGGGTCACAGCACGGGCAGTTTTGGATGAGCTCAAGGTGACGTGGGCTGGAATGTGGGAGGCCAGCCAGGAGTGTGTTGGAATAGTCAAGTCTAAAGGTGACATAGGGCCGGGGGAGGGTTTCAGCAGCGGATGAGCTGAGGCAGGGGGCCAAGACGGGCGATGTTACCCAGGGGGAAGGAGGCGCTCTTAGTGATGCTGCGGATATGGGGTCGGAACCTCATTTCAGGGTCAGATGTGACACCGAGGTTGCGAACGGTCTGGTTCAGCTTCAGACAGATGTTAGGGAGAGGGATGGAGCCAGTTGGTCTGCCTGATATTTAATTGGAGAACATCTCTGCTCATCCAGAACTGGATGTCGGACAAGCAGTCTGACAGTTTAGACACTGTGGAGGGGTCGAGAGAAGTGGTGGGGAGGTCGACCTGGGTGTCGTCAGCGTACATGTGGAAACTGATGCTGTGTTTTCAGATGATGTCGCCAAGGGGCAGCATTTAGATGAGAAATAGGAGGGGCCCAAGGATAGATCCTTGGGGGACACCAGAGGTAACGATGCGGGAGCAGGAAGAGAAGCCGTTGCAGGCGATTCTGTGGCTACGATTAGATAGATAAGAATGGAACCAGGCGAGTGCAGTCCCACCCAGCTGGATGACGGTGGAGAGGCGTTGGAGAAGGATGGAGTGGTCAACCATGTCAAAGGCTGCAGACAAGTCAGGAAGGATGAGGAGGGATAGTTTACCTTTGTCACAGTCACAAAGGATGTCATTTGATCAGACTTTGATGAGACTTGATTTGACTTTAGGGCCAAGTCACTGAGGTGGATTGGGCTGTTTCTGGCCCGCTGGTTATTGTGGGCACAGCTGGACACCAGTGGGACCGGCTCTACCCTGTTTGTTCTTTGAGGCAAAATTAGCCCCAAAAAACGCAGTTAAGAAGGCAAATGGTATGTTGGCCTTCATAGCGAGAGGGTTTGAGTACAGGAACAAGGATGCCTTGCTGCAGTTGTACAGGGCCTTGGTGAGACCACATCTTGAGTATTGTGTGCAGTTTTGGTTGCCTTATCTGAGGAAGGATGTTCTTGCCATGGAAGGAGTTCAGCGAAGATTCACCAGGCTGATACCTGGGATGGCAGGAATGACGTATGAGGAGAGATTGGGATGATTGGGCTTGTACTCGCTGGAGTTTAGAAGAATGAGAGGGGATCTTATTGAAACTTATAAAATTCAGACAGGACTGGACAGACTAGATGCAGGAAGGATGTTCCCGATGGTCGGGGAGTCCAGAACCAGGGGTCACAGTCTAAGGATAAGGGGTAGGCCATTTAGGACAGAGATGAGGAATTTCTTCACCCAGAGAGTGGTGAACCTGTGGAATTCTCTACCACAGAAGGCAGTAGAGGCCAATTCATTAAATATATTCAAGAAGGAGTTGGATATATTTCTTAAGGCTAAAGGGATCAAGGGGTATGGGGAGAAAGCAGGGACTTGGTACTGAAATTGGATGATCAGCCATGATCGCATTGAATGGTGGAGCAGGCTCGGGGAGCCGGATGTCCTACTCCTGCTCCTATCTTCTATGGTTCTATATTTCTATGTTGCTAACCCTGCTTGCCCCCTTACCACACTCCTTTTACAGGGTTTTAGAAGTGGAGCATTTACAGACAGGAAGCTGAAACCAAACATCACGTCAAGATCTAACAGAGTTACGTGATTCCTCAGGACCTGATTCAGTCGCTCCTCCAATCTGCTGGCACACCCGTGAGTTCACACTGATGAGAGACCTTTTAAATGTTCTGAAAGAGCTTCAAGATCTACAAATACCTGAAGCAACACCAGTGGCCACACACTGAGGGAAACCCGGGCCCCGTGTGTGGGAAGGGATTCACTCAGCCATCCACTCCAATGATACACCAGCAATTTTACGCGAGGGAGGGACCTTTAACCCGCTCAGTGTGTGGGCAGCGATTAATTGCACCCTCCGTGCTGAAGAGACACCAGCTTGTCCACACCGATGAGAGACCGTTGACCTGCTCCGTGTTTTTGAAGCGATTCTCTGATTCGGCCACCCTCCTGAGACACCAGCTTGTTCACAGTGATGAGAGACCAATTAAATGTTCTGACTGTGGGAAGAGATTTGAAAGGTCCCAGGAGCTGAAGGGACACCAGCTGGAGAGAGCAGGAAAGAGGCCGTTCACCTCATCCATGTGTGGGAAGGGATTCACTCAGTCATCCACTCCAATGATACACCAGCAAGTTCACACGAGGGAGGGACCTTTTACCCGCTCTGTGTGTGGGAAGGGATTCATTGCACCATCCATGCTGAAGAGACACCAGCTTGTCCACACCAATGAGAGACCGTTGACCTGCTCCGTGTTTTTGAAGCGATTCTCTGATTCGACCACCCTCCTGAGACACCAGCTTGTTCACAGTGATAAGAGACCGATTAAATGTTCTGACTGTGGGAAGAGATTTAAAAGGTCCCAGGATCTGAAGAGACACCAGCTGGAGAGAGCAGGAGAGATTCTGTTCACCTGCTCCGTGTGTGGGAAGAGATTCACTCGGCCCTCGAATCTGCTGGCACACCAGCGAGTTCACACTGGGGCGAGGCCGGTGAAACATTCCGACTGTGGGAAAAGCTTTCAAATGTCCCAGGAGCTGAAGGGACACCAGCTGGAGAGAGCAGGAAAGAGACCGTTCACCTGCTCCGTGTGTGGGAAGGGATTCACTCGACCATCCCACCTGGTGAGACACCAGCGAGTTCACACCGGGGAGAGACCATTCACCTGCTCCGTGTGTGGGATGGGATTCACTCTGTCATCCCACCTGGTGAGACACCAGCGAGTTCACACTGATGAGAGACCATTTAAATGTTCTGACTGTGGGAAGAGCTTTAAAAGCACTGGGGATCTGAAGGTACACCAGCGAGTTCACACTGATAAGAGACCATTTAAATGTTCGGACTGTGGGAAGAGCTTTAAAACCTCTGGGGATCTGAAGGTACACCAGCGAGTTCACACTGATGAGAGACCATTTACATGTTCTGTCTGCGGGAAGAGCTTTAAAAGCTCCGGGGAGATGAAGAGACACCAGCGATTTCACACTGGGAAGAAGCCGTTCACCTGTTCCGTGTGTGGGAAGGGATTCACACAGTCCTCGACTCTGATCGAACACCAGCGAGTTCACACTGATGAGAGACCATTTACATGTTCGGTCTGTGGGAAGAGCTTTAAAAGCTCCGCGAACCTGAAGAGACACCATCGAGCTCACACTGGGGAGAGGCCATTCACCTGCTCCATGTGTGGGAAGGGATTCACTCTGTCCTCGACTCTGCTCGATCACCAGCGAGTTCACACTGATGAGAGACCTTTTCACTGTTCTGACTGTGGGAAGAGCTTTAAAAGCTCCGGGAACCTGAAGAGACACCAGCGAGTTCACACTGTTCTGTAGAGCAGGGCCCTCGAGACAGCTGGGGTGACATGAACATGGAATGGATGAATGTTTTAGAAATTCTTGTACTGCTGTTTAATCTTTAAGACTGTTGTGCTGACGGTTCCCTTCGATTGACAGAGGTGTACAAGATTATGCTGGGTTTGAATAGGCTAGACGGGGAAAGGCTGTTCCCACTAGTTGATGATACAAGGACTAGGGGACACAGATTTAAGGTTTTGGGCAAGAGATACAGGGGGGATGTGAAGAAAAACTTTTTTACGCAGCGAGTGGTGAGGACCTGGAACTCGCTGCCGACGGAAGTGGTGGAAGCGGAGACACTCAATGTTTTCAAGGGGAGACTGGATAGGCACTTGAGGGAAATAAACTTGCAGGGCTACGGGGATAGAGCGGGGGAATGGGATTGACTGGATTGCTCTACAGAGAGCCGGCACGGACTCGATTGGCCGAATGGCCTCCTTCTGTGCCGTGATGACTCTATGAGACTGTATCATGAGCAGAGAATACAGTTTACTAAATTGCAAGAAGTACAAGTAAATCGCTGTTTCACCTGGAAGGAGTGTTTGGGGCCCTGGACAGTGGGAGGGGAGGAGGTAAAAGGGCAGGTGTTGCATCTCCTGTGCTTGCACGGGAAGGTGCCGGGCGAAGGGGAAGGGATGTTGTGGGTGATAGAGGAGTGGACTAGGGTGTCGCGGAGGGAGCGGTCCCTTCGGAATGTTGAAAGGGGAGGTGAGGGGAAGATGCGTTTGGTGGTGGGATCACGCTGGAGGTGGCGGAAATGGCGGAGGATGATCCGTTAAATGTGGAGGCTGGTGGGGTGAAAGGTGAGCACAAGGGGAACCCTATCGTGGTTCTGGGAGGGAGGGGAAGGGGTGAGAGCAGAAGTGAGGGAAATAGAACGGACTACACTACATCTACTGGTTCCTCTTTATCCACCCTGCTCCTTACATCCTCTAATAAATTTGTCAAACACGATTTCCCTTTCATAAAACCATGTTGACTCTGCTTGATTGTCTTATGATTTTCTAAATGTCCTGCTACTACTTCCTGAATCATGGATTCCAGCATCTTCCCAATGACAGATGTTAGGCTAACTGGCCTATAGTTTCCTGCTATCTGTCTCCCTCCTTTCTTGAATATGGGCGTTACAGTTGCAGTTTTCCAATCTGCTGGAACCTTTCCAGAGTCTAGGGAATTTTGGAAGATTACAACCAATGTATCCACTATCTCTGCAGCCACTTCTTTTAAGACCCCAGGATGTAGGCCATCAGGTCCAGGGAACTTGTCAGCCTGTAGTCCCATTAGTTTGCCTAGTGCTTTCTCTCTAGTGATAGTGATTGTTTTAAGTTCCTCCCTCCCTTTTGCCCCTTGATTTTCCACTATTATTGGGGTGCTTTTAGTGTCTTCTCCCATGAAGGCAGATACAAAATATTTGTTCAAAGTCTCTGCCATTTCCTTGTTTCCCATTATTAATTCCCTAGTCTCATCCTCTAAGGGATCAACATTTACTTTAGCTACTCTCTTCCTTTTTATATACTTGTAGAAGCTCTTACTGTCTGTTTTTATATTTCTTGCCAGTTTACTCTCATAATTCATCTTCTCTCACTTTTTTTATTTTTTTGTCATCCTTTCCAAGTTTGTAAAAATCTCCCAATCTGCTGGCCTACCACTAATCTTCACAACATTGTACGCCTTTTCCTTCAATTTGATACCCTTCTTAACTTCCTTAGTTCATCCTTCTCAGAGTCTTTCTCACTGGAATATATCTTTGCTGAGTGTTATGAAATATCTCCTTAAAAGTCTGCCACTGCTTATCTACCATCTTACCTTTTAATCTATTTTCCCAGTCCACTTTACCCAACTCTGTCTCCATACCCTTGTAATTGCCTTTATTTAAGTTTAAGACACTAGTTTCAGACCCAAGTTTCTCACCCTCAAACTGAATGTGAAATTCTATCATGTTATGAGCAGGTTCCCTAGAGGATCCTTTACTATGAGATCATTAATTAATCCTGTCTCATTACACATTATCAGATCTAAAATAGCCTGTTCCCTGGTGGGTTCCACAACATATTGTTCCAAGAATCTGTCCTGAATACACTCTATGAACTCGTCCTCAAGGCTACCTTTGCCAATTTGATTTGTCCAATCTATATGAAGATTAAAATCGCCCACGATTATTGCAGTACCTTTCTTACAAGCCCCCATTATTTTTTGATTTATACTGTGTCCTACAGTGTAGCTACTGTTAGGGGGCCTACAGACCACTCCCACCAGTGACTTCTTTCCCTTATTATTTCTTATCTCAAACTGATTCTACATCTTGATCTTCCGAGCCAAGATCATTTCTCACCACTGTACTGATCTCATCCTTTATTAACAGAGCTACCCCACCTCCTTTTCCTTTCTGCCTATCCTTCCAAAATGTCAAATACTCCTGAATATTCAGTTCCCAGCCTTGGTCACCTTGTAACCAAGTCTTTGTAATGGCGATCAGATTATAACCATTTATTTCTATTTGTTCCGTCAACTCATCTATCTTGTTACGAATGCTGCGTGCATTCAGATAAAGAGCATTTAATTTTGTCTTTTTACCATTTTTCCCTACTCTGACCTTATTTGCTGGTACACTCTTATGCTTGTACGCTCTGTCCCCTCCTGTCACACTCTGGTTATCATTACCCCTATCGCTACCCTGCACTATTGCCTTGTCCTTTCTCTTTAACTTTCTAGGTTTCCCCTCACCTGAACCCCCCCCCCCCACTATTTAGTTTAAAGCCCTATCTACAGCCCTAGTTATTCGATTCGCCAGGACACTGGTCCCCGCACGCTTCAAGTGAAGCCCGTCCCAACGGAACAGCTCCCTCTTTCCCAGTACTGCTGCCAGTGCCCCATGAATTGAAACCCATTTCTCCCACACCAATCCTTGAGCCACACATTCAACTCTCTGATCTTATTGACCCTATGCCAATTTGCTCATGGCTCACGTAGTAATCCAGAGATTACTTTGTGGTTCTGCTTTTTAATTTAGCCCCTAGCTGCTCGTACTCCCTCAGTAGAACCTCTTTCTTAGTCCTACCTATGTCCTTGGTACCTGTATGGACCATGACAACTGGATCCTTCCCCTCCCACTCCAAGTTCCTCTCCAGCCCAGAGGAGATGTCCTTAACCCTGGCACTGGGCAGGCAACATAGCCTTCGGGACTCACGCTCTCGGCTACAGAGAACAGTATCTATCCCCCTAACTATACTGTCCCCTACCACTACTACATTCCTTTTTACTCCCCCAACTTGAATGGCCCCCTGTACCACAGTGCTGTGGTCAGATTGCTCATCCTCCCTGCAGTCCCTGCTCTCACCCACCCAGGCTGCAAGAACCTCATACCTGTTGGACAAGTGCAAGGGTTGAGGCTCCTCCAATGCTACCTTCTGGATCCCCATACCTGCCTCACTCATAGTCACACCTTCCTGTCCCTGACCACGGACCAAATCTGAAGTATTTAACCTAAGGTGTATGACTGCCTCCTGGATCAAAGAGTCCAGGTAACTTTCTCCCTCCCTGATGTATCGCAGTGTCCGAAGCTCGGACTCCAGCTCATCAACTCTGAGCCGAAGTTCCTCGAGCTGCAGACACTTCTGGTCACCACACTTTAGGAAGGATGTGAAGGCCCTTGAGAGGGTGCAGAGGAGATTTACCAGAATGGTTCCGGGAATGGGGGATCTTAGCTACAAGGACAGGTTGGAGAAGCTGGATTTGTTTTCATTAGAGCAAAGGAGGTTAAGGGGTGATTTGACAGAGGTGTACAGGATTATGACCAGTTTGGATAGGCTAGACGGGGAAAGGCTGTTCCCACTAGTTGATGGTACAAGGACTAGGGGACACAGATTTAATGTTTTGGGCAAGAGATACAGGGGGATGTGAGGGAAAACTTTTTTACGCAGCGAGTGGTGAGGACCTGGAACTCGCTGCCGACGGAAGTGGTGGAAGCGGAGACACTCAATGTTTTCAAGGGGAGACTGGATAGGCACTTGGGGGAAATAAACTTGCAGGGCTACGGGGATAGAGCGGGGGAATGGGACTGACTGGATTGCTCTACAGAGAGCCGGCACGGACTCGATGGGCCGAATGGCCTCCTTCTGTGCCTCTATGACTCTATGTGGTTGCTGTGGATCACACTGGGGTCCACCAGCTCCCACATGCTACAGCTGCAACACATCACATGTATTTTATTTAACTAATTAGGTTTTCAAGTTCTGAAATACCCAATTGTCTATTAATAGTTTTTAATCTAGTTAATAACCTTGTTTAATTTATTAAATTTAGTTATATGCTTTAGATCTTTACTGTAACTTAGCCCACAGTCCTAATTAAACCCTTGTTGTTTATTTTTTTTACGTATCAAGCAGCACCTCTTACCCCCACCTCATCGAATTCGCTCACTCACCCAATTCCCGAGTTAAGCACTCTGTAGAAGCAGTACTCCGTAGAACTGGACTCCGTGCTACTTACCTCCCAAACATTTCTCCTTCCACACTCAAAAGGCCGATGAATTTCAGGTCCTGATGAATGGAGTGACTCTCTGAGATCTTGATGTGAAGTTTGGTTTGAGTTTCCCCGTCTGTCAATCCTGCCCTTCTCACAGCCTGTGAAAGGAGTTTACAAAAGCCATCACTGAGAGTCCAGGACAGAAATTGACAACATTCACTCCTCCTGCACCCTGGCCCAAGGGGGCCGCGCATGCGCCCACTGCACACTCGGCCTCTCAAGATGGCGGCCGTTGAGCCGGGCCTGTCACCGGGAGAAATCCCCGCAGTCGCCGACCCACTCGGGGCAAATGCGCGACCCGTAGGTTCTTATTCGGGGGCTTGAGGCCTACACCGGGTGTTTATAAAGCCTCCCCGCCGGTTCCATTGCTCCCCTGCGCCCCTCCGCCTCCCCACTCCGGAATCTTCTCTCCGCCTTCCGCCGCCATCACCCGACTGGTGGCACTGACTGCGCACACGTGGGACCCGCCCCACCTCAAGCCGCACCTGCGTACCAGGCCACTGCAGCATTGATAGGGCCTATTCTACCGCACGGAGCATTCTGGGTAACAACCACCGCCATTGTCTTGGCCGGCTGAGGAGCGCAGAGATACATTTAGAGCAAGCAATAGGAGGAGGATGAGAAGATCAATGAAAGTTGATTCCTGTGATTTCAGACACTGGGATGAGCCGTGCGGCGTCCATTGGAGCAATGCTCGGATAAACTCAGCGCATGGGCAACTAGCACAATTTTTGAAAGGGTTAGAAGATGAGATTAAATTGTTATAGTTTATTATTCTATTAAAAAATGAAGTGGATGATTAGCATGGGTTAGATACAGATTAAGACTCCCTCCGCACTGTCCCATTAAACACTCCCAGGACAGGTAGTGCAGGGATGAGATACAGAATACAGCTCCCTCTACATTCATGGGGATATGGGCGTCGTTGGCAAGGCCAGCATTTATTGTCCATCCCTAACTGCCTTTGAGCAGATGGTGGTGAGCCGCCTTCTTGAACCGCTGCAGTCCTTGTGGTGAAGGTGCTCCCACAGTGCTGTTAGGGAGGAAGTTCCAGGATTTTGATCCAGTGACGATGAAGGATCGGCGATATATTTCCAAGTCAGGATGGTGTGTGACTTGGAGGGGAACTTACAGGTGGTGGTGTTCCCATGCGCTTGCTGCCCTTGTCCTTCTAAGTGGAAGAGGTCGCGGGTTTGGGAGTTGCTGCAGTGCATCTTGTAGATGGAACACACTACAGCCACAGTGCGCTGGTGGTGCAGCGAGTGAATATTTAAGGTGGTGGCTGGGGTGCCAATCAAGCGGGCTGCTTTGTCCTGGATGGTGTCAAGCTTCTTGAGTGTTGTTGGAGCTGCACTCATCCAGGCAAGTGTAGAGTATTCTATCACAATCCTTACTTGTGCCTTGTAAATGGTGGAAAGGCTTTGGGGAGTCAGGAGGTGAGACACTTGCCACAGGATACCCAGCCTCTGACCTTTGGAATTCTCTTCCCCAGAGAGCTGTGGAGGCTGGGTCATTGAGTGTGCTTAAGGTGGAGATAGACAGATTTTTGAACGATAAGGAAGTCAAGGGTTATGGGGAGCGGGCAGGGAAGTGGAGTTGAGGCCAAGATCAGGTCAGCCATGATTTTATTGAATGGCGGAGCAGGCTCGAGGGGCCAAATGACCTACTCCTGCTCCTACGTCTTATGTTCTTGTGTCTCTCATCAGCTCTGGCCGCTGCGCTGAGTTGTGTCTGACCCCGCGCATGCGCCCCATGGCCCTGCCCTCTCCTGCTCCACAGGCGCCCGGCCCACACCGTGCATACTCAGCACACACCCTGGGCCCCTGTCAATCATCCTCCCCTGCGCCTGCACGCTGGGCGCCTGAGCTCCAGGCTGCCGCGCGGGGCTTTCTTTGTAAAGTCGGTGTTGGTGAAGAGCCGCAATCAGTGAGGGAAAGTGAGTTTTCCCCCAGATCCAATTGAGATCAGGGGAGGGGAGAGAATAAAGGGGAATCCAAACCTGAGATTCCGCGGATCCGGGCCCCGAGCAGAGCTTCTTCAGTTTGGTGGAGCGCGCTCCAGTGACACGTGGCCCAGGGCCTGATTGACGGGAGCTTCCGACCAATAGGAAGCGAGTAGGGCGGGGCTGGAGGAGCGAGCCGGCGGTGTGTCCTCCAACCAATCGGGGAGCCTGAGGGGCGGGACTTGTGCCGGCTGATTGTCTGATCCGCAGGGCAGCGAGTTTCTCCAGTCCCTTGTTCAGGGCCCGGGGCCAGGGGAGGCTGTGGGCCTTTATTCCCCTCATTGGACACAAGGCTCTTTGGCTCACAACACACGGGCTCAGATTGCAATACAGACTTTTTAAATTCATGAATCAAAGGGACAGGGTCTCTCATTCTGTTGTGTGACAGTTCCTGGGACAGACTGTATCTCCCCCTCTCCTCCACACAGGGATTTGTGCTGGTTAAAGGGACAGCGATTCTCCTTGTTCTGCGAGTTTGTAATTAACCTTATCCCATATTACAGACTCCAGGGCCTAGAAATTCAGTTGCGTTTGCGCCCACTTATTGGCTTATAAAGTGGTTTGCGCCTAAAGTATCTTATCGCCCGAAATTCAGATGGACCCTAACATCGGCGTTAGCCGGTAGCGCTGCGCTGGCACCGATGACGTCATCGGTGTGCGCAGCGCCCTGGTTGCAATGCTATTCCGGCCCGATGGCCAAATTCAGTTGCAGCCGCCTCGCCCGTGGCAGCCGCCAACAGCGTTTGTGAAACGGGGTCTTGCAGCTCTGAAAGGCCAGTGCATAAAGGTGGAGCGGCGGCCGGCCGCTTTCCCGGCGGCCGCCTGCCCGCACCTCCCTCCCCGGACTCCTGCACCACCCCCCCGCGGCACTGATGTCTGTGTCCCGCGAGCCCGGCACTTCTCCGTGGTGCCGGGCTCATTTGCCGGGGGAATCCACCGGTGATCTGACGGCTGCAGGCAGCTCCTCCTTAAGAGAAGGAGGAGGCCTGCAGTACCCCAGCCTGCCGCACCGCATCGGGTGCCGCAACGAGAGCTGAACGCCTGAAAGTGACATTCAACGCCCCTAGCGAGGCGGCCAAACCCTGCATTAGCGCCCGCCGCCGTCTTGGCCCGTGGCAACTGAATTTTAGGCGGGCACTACGGGAATCCTGGCGAGCGCAAAATTTCGGGCGCAAAAGACCTGGCGGAGCCATACCGAATTTCTAGGCCCAGGAGTTTACCAATAACTCCTCAAGTCTTGGTTATGATCTTCCAGAATTCCCTAGATTCTAGAACGTTCCCCAGGGATCGGAAGGTGGCAAATGTAACCCCGCCATTCAAGAAAGGAGGGCAAGAGAAAACAAGGACCCCTGGGCCAGTTAGCCTCACATCAGTAGTACGTGCAAAAAAGATTCACAAGAATGACACCAGAACTGGGAGGATATACCGATCAGGAAAAGCTGAACAGGCTGGGGGCTCATTTCTCTGGAAAAGAGAAGGCTGAGGGGTGACCAGATAGCGGTCATCAAGATTATGAAAGGGTTTGATAGGGTAGACGTGGAGAAAATGTTTCTACTTGTCAGGGGGGACCAGAACTTGCTGTCATAGATATAATAATATGAGAGAGAGAAATAGCACCAGAGTAAAGAAAAGTTCAGAAATAGGAGGAATCAGACGGGGCAAAAGCGAGGCAGACTAAGATGGGTTTGGAGTGCATGTGTGTAAATGCACATAGTCTGGTAAATAAGGTTGGTGAGCTGCAGGCACAAGGTGCCACAGGGGACTCTGATATAGGGGCAATAACAGAGACCAGACTCAAAGAAAGGGAGGATTGGGATCTTAATATTCCTCGCTACAAGGTATTCAGGAAAGATAGAGAACGAAAAAGAGAAGGGGTGGCAGTATTGATCAACTAAACTATTACAGCGCTGGAGAGGGTGATGTAGTCGAGGGAGCAAAGATTGGTTTGAATTCAGGAACAATAGAGGAGCGATTACACTGCTGGGTGTTTACTACAGGCCACCAAATAGTGGGGAGGAGATAGAGGAGCGATTAAAATGCTGGGTGTTTACTACAGGCCACCAAATAGTGGGGAGGAGATAGAGGAGCTATTACACTGCTGGGTGTTTACTACAGGCCACCAAATAGTGGGAAGGAGATAGAGGAGCGATTACACTGCTGGGTGTTTACTACAGGTCACCAAATAGTGGGGAGGAGATAGAGGAGCTATTACACTGCTGGGTGTTTACTACAGGCCACCAAATAGTGGGGAGGAGATAGAGGAGCTATTACACTGCTGGGTGTTTACTACAGGCCACCAAATAGTGGGGAGGAGATAGAGGAGCTATTACACTGCTGGGTGTTTACTACAGGCCACCAAATAGTGGGGAGGAGATAGAGGAGCAGATTTGCAGGCAAATTACAGAAAGATGCAAGAACATAGAAACATAGAAGATAGGAGCAGGAGTCGGCCATTCAGCCCCTCGAGCCTGCTCCGCCATTCAATGCGATCATGGCTGATCATCCAAATTCAGTACCCGGTCCCTGCTTTCTCCCCATACCCCTTGATCCCTTTAACCTTAAGAAATATATCCAACACCTTCTTGAATATATTTAATGAATTGGCCTCTACTGCCTTCTGTGTTAGAGAATTCCACAGGTTCACCACTCTCTGGGTGAAGAAATTCCTCCTCATTTCTGTCCTAAATGGCCTACCCCTTATCCTTAGACTGTGACCCCTGGTTCTGGACTCCCCGACCATCGGGAACATCCTTCCTGCATCTACTCTGTCCAGTCCTGTCAGAATTTTATAAGTTTCAATAAGATCCCCTCTCATTCTTCCAAACTCCAGCGAGTACAAGCCCAATCGTCCCAATCTCTCCACATACGTCATTCCTGCCATCCCAAGTATCAGCCTGGTGAATGTTTGCTGAACTCCTTCCATGGCAAGAACATCCTTCCTCAGATAAGGTGACCAAAACTGCACACAATACTCAAGATGTGGTCTCACCAAGGCCCTGTACAACTGCAGCAAGACATCCTTGTTCCTGTACTCAAACCCTCTCGCTACAAGGGCCAACATACCATTTGCCTTCTTAACCGCCTGCTGCACCTGCATGCTTACCTTCAGCGACTGGTGCACAATAACACCCAGGTCTCGTTGCACTTGCCCTTCTCCCAATCTATTGCCATTCAGATAATAATCTGCCTTCCTGTTTTTGCCACCAGAGTGGATTACCTCACATTTATCCATGTTATATTGCATCTACCATGCTTTTGCCCAATCACCTAACCTATCCAATCATACTGGAGTTTCTCGGCATCCTAATCACAGCACACACGCCCACCCAGCTTTGTGTCGTTTGCAAATTTGGAGATATTCATCTAGTTCCCTTGTCTAGATCATTAATATATATTGTGAATAGCTGGGGTCCAAGGACCGATCCCTGCGGTACTCCACTAGTCACTGTTTGCCACTCGGAAAATTACCCATTTATTCCAACTCTTTGCTTTCTGTCTGCCAACCAGTTCTCTATCCAAGTCAGTACCTTACCCCCAATCCCATGTGCCTTAACTTTACATGCTAATCTCTTATGCGGGACCTTATCAAAAGCCTTCTGAAAGTCCAAATACACCACATCCACTGGTTCTCCCTTATCTATTTTACCAGTTACATCCTCAAAAAATTCCAGTAGATTAGTCAAGCACGATTTACCTTTTGTAAATCCATGTTGACTTTGTCTGATCCTGTCACTGTTTTCCAAGTGCTCTGCTATTACATCTTTTATAATGGACACCAGCATTTTCCCCACTACCGATGTCAGGCTTACCGGTCTGTAATTCCCCGTTTTCTCTCTACCACCTTTTTTGAATAGTGGGGTAACATTAGCTACCCTCCAATCCATGGGTACAGTTCCAGAGTCTATTGAATTTTGGAAGATGATCAGCAAAGCATCTACTATTTCTAGGGCCACTTCCTTAAGTGCCCTAGGGTATAGATTATCAGGTCCTGGGGATTTATCGATCTTCCAGAGTAGTGTTAATGGGGGACTTCAATTATCCGAATGTAGATAGTAACAGTGTAAAGGGCAAATTGGGGAGTAATCCCTGAAATGTGTACAAGAGAACTTTCTGGATCAGTGTGTTTCCAGCCCAATGAGGAAGGAAGCAGAGCTGGATCTAGTTCTGGGGAATGAAGTGGGGCGCGTGGAGCGTGTTTCAGTGGGAGAGTATTTAGGGGAACAGTGATCATAATATCATCAGGTTTAGAATAGTTATAGAAAAGGACAAGGAACAATCAAGCGTACAAATAATTAACTGGAGGAGGGCTAACTGCAGTGAGAGGAAAAGGGATCTGGCCCAGGTGGATTGGAGTCAAAAATTGGGAGGCAAAACAGAAAATGAACAATGGGAGGCCTTCAAAGAGGAGCTGGTTCGGGTACAGAGCAGACACATTCCTATGAGGGGGAAAGGAAGGGCATCCAAAGCTAGAGCTCCCTGGATGACTAAAGATAGAGGTTAAAGTGAGAGAGAAAAAGGAGGTTTATGAGGATTGCAAATGTTACAGCCCTGTTTAACATAGGGGAGAGGGATAAACCCAACAACTACAGGCCAGTCAGCCTAACGTCGGTGGTGGGGAAACTTTTAGAGACAATAATCCGGGACAAAATTCATTGGCCCTTAGAAAAGTCTGGGCTAGTAACTGAAAGTCAGTTTGTTAAAGGCAAATCGTGTCTGACTAACTTGATGAAGTTCTTTGATGAAGTAATGGAGAGGGTTGAGGGTAGAGCGGTTGATGTTGTGTATATGGACTCTCAAAAGGCGTTTGACAAAGTCCCACATAATAGACTTGTTGGCCTTAGTCCATGGGATTAAAGGGACAGTGGCAGCATGGATCTAGAATGGGCTCAGGGACAGAAGGCAGAGAGTAGTGGGGAACGGCTGTGTTTCAGACTGGAGGGAGGGATTCAGTGGGGATCCCCAGGGCTCACAATTAGGACCACTGCTCTTTTTGATCCATATTAATGACCGGGACTTGGGTGTACAGGGCTCAATTTCAAAGTTTGCAGAGGACATGAAACTTGGAAATGTCATAAACAGTGAGGATAGTAACAGACTTCAGGAGGACACAGACAGACTGGTGAAATGGGCAGACATGTGAGATGAAATTTAACACAGAAGTGTGAAGTGATACATTTTGGGAGGAGGAATGAGGAGAGGCAATAAAACTAAATGGTCCAGTTTTAAAGAGGGTGCAGGAACAGAGAGACCTCGGGGTGTCTGTACACAAATCTTAGAAGGTGGCAGGACAAGTTGAGAAGGCTGTTAAAAAGCAAACAGGATCCTTGACTTTATTAATAGAGGAATAGAGTACAAAAGCAAGCAAGTTATGCTAAGCCTTTATAAAACACTGGTTAGGCTTCCGCTGGGCACCACACTTTAGGAAGGATGTCAAGGCCTAAGAGAGGGTGCAGAAGAAATTTCCTAGAATGGGACCAGGGATGAGGGACGTCAGTTATGTGGAGAGACGGGAGAAGCTGGGATTGTTCTCCTTGGAGCAGAGAAGGTTAAGGGGAGATTAACCAGAATGGTACCAGGGATGAGGGGCTTCAGTTATGTGGAGAGACTGGAGAAGCTGGGGTTGTTCTCCTTGGAGCAGAGAAGGTTAAGGGGAGATTTACTAGAGGTGTTAAAAATCATGAAGGGTTTGGATAGAGTAAATAAGGAGAAACTGTTGCAGTGGAGGAAGGGTCGTTAACCAGAGGACGCAGATTGAAGGTGATTGACGGAAGAACCAGAGGTGACCTGAGGAAACTTTTTTTCCACAGCGAGTTGTTGTGATGGGGAAGGGGCTGCCTGATAGGGCGGTGGAAGCAGATTCAACAGGAGCCTTCAAAAGGGGGCGGGATAAATACTTGAACTGAAATAAATTGCAGGGATATGGGGAAAGAGCGGAGGAGTGGGACTAACTGGATTGCTCTTCAAAAGAGCCGGCACAGGCTCGATGGGCCGAATGGCCTCCTTCTGTGCTATTCTGTGATTCTATGAATACAGAGAGACAATGTCCCTTTAAATATCGAGGTGTTACGCTGAGGTAAGGAGACACATTGTCCCTTTAGTTACAAAGGAGAAGACAGAAAGATCGCAGACTCTTTAACTGACACCAATACTCCGAGGGAAGAGGATGTGACGGTCGATGTCCCTTTAACTGGGCCGCACATGCCTGTGATTAAAGGCATCGGAAACAGTGGAATCGACCCACCGCAGTCACACTGTGGACACTCTGGTGTGTCAGCGGGTGGGATACACCAGGGAATCCCTTTCCACACACTGAGGTTGACTCTAATGATCGGGAGTCCCAGGGTTTCGGATACCAGATAATCAAGCTCACAAGAACACAAATGGTCTCTCCAGGCTTTATTAAGAGCGCTGCATAACACAGATCGGGTGATAATTCCCTCAATCTGGAGAATAGAAGTACAGTGGATTCGCGTGCGATCTTCTCGAGTCTGTTCCAACTGACAACGGTTTAAGTGGCCTGTTCTTATACACAAGCTTGGTTACCACTCAGGAAATGGGATTGTTTGGACCCGTCTGTTGACTGCCTCCTGAACTCCTGCTAATTCAGGGAATTTAGTCCATCTGTGGCCAGACTATAACCACAAGCCCATCTGGTTATCACACCTATACGGTCCGTGAGGTTATTATCAGATTCACACCCAGACGTTGTGCCTTCACTTGTCTGGCACTTCATCCCATAACACGGGTACAGGGGCTCAGTAATGTTTCATTCATCAGAAAAAGACAAAGTACAACAACATACTGGTCAGCTTAACAAAATCTCATCATATTTATGTTGCTATAAATATAAAAGTCACTAATAAATCCAGTAGTGAATACAGGAGAAATGTCTTTACCCAGAGAATGGTGAGAATGTGGAACTCACTACCACAGGGAGTAGTTGAGGTGAACAGCACAGATGGATTTATGGGGAAGCCACACGAGGGAGAAAGGAATGGGAGGAGATGTTGATCGGGTTAATTGAAGTAGGGTGGGTGTGGGGCATAAACACCGGCATGGACCAGTTGGGCCGAATGGCCTGTTTCTGTGCTGTACATTCTATGTAACACCATGAACAGTCAATCGAAGGGAATCATCAGCACAACAGTCTTAAAGATTAAACAGCAGTCCAAGAATTTATAAAACATTCATCCATTCCATGTTCATGTCACCCCAGCTTTCTGCAGGGCCCTGCACTACAGAACAGTGTGAACTTGCTGGTGTCTCACCAGTTGGGCTGACCGAGTGAATCCCTTCCCACACACGGAGCAGGTGAATGGTCTCTCATCAGAGTGAACTCGCTGGTGTGTCAACAGGTGGGATGACAGAGTGAATCCCTTCCCACACACGGAGCAGGTGAATGGCCTTTTCCCAGTGTGAACTCGCTGGTGTCCGTTCAGATTCCTGGATCTTTTAAAGCTCATCCCACAGACAGAACATGTAAATGGTCTCTGATCGGAGTGAACTCGCTGGTGTTGCTTCAGATCCCCAGAGGTTTTAAAGCTCTTCCCACAGGCAGAACATTTAAATGGTCTCGCATCAGTGTGAACAAGCTGGTGTTGCTTCAGATCCCGAGAGGTTTTAAAGCTCTTCCCACAGGCAGAACATTTAAATGGTCTCTCATCAGTGTGAACTCGCTGGTGTCCGTTCAGATCCCCAGAGCTTTTAAAGCTCTTCCCACAGACAGGACAAGTAAATGGTCTCTCATCAGTGTGAACTCGCTGGTGTAACTTCAGTCCCATGGAGCTTTTAAAGCTCTTCCCACAGGCAGGACATGTAAATGGTCTCTCATCAGTGTGAACTCGCTGGTGTAACGTCAGTTCCGTGGAGCTTTTAAAGCTCTTCCCACAGGCAGAACATGTAAATGGTCTCTCATCAGTGTGAACTCGCTGGTGTTTCTTCATTTCCGCGGAGCTTTTAAAGCTCTTCCCACAGACAGAACATTTATACGGTCTCGCCCCAGTGTGAACTCGCTGGTGTGTCAGTAGGTTGGATGACTGAGTGAATCCCTTCCCACACACGGAGCAGGTGAACGCCCTCTTTCCTGCTCTCTCCAGCTGGTGTCCCTTCAGCTCCTGGGACCTTATAAAGCTTTTCCCACAGTCGGAGTGTTTTACCGGTCTCTCCCCAGTGTGAACTCGCTGGTGTGCCAGCAGATTCGAGGACCGAGTAAATCTCTTCCCACACACGGAGCAGGTGAACAGAATCTCTCCTGCTCTCTCCAGCTGGTGTCTCTTCAGATCCTGGGACCTTTTAAATCTCTTCCCACAGTCAGAACATTTAATTGGTCTCTCATCACTGTGAACAAGCTGGTGTCTCAGGAGGGTGGCAGAATGAGAGAATCGATTCAAAAACACGGAGCAGGTCAACGGTCTCACATCGGTGTGGACAAGCTGGTGTCTCAGCAGCATGGAGGGTGCAATTAATCCCTTCCCACACACGGAGCGGGTTAAAGGTCTCTCCCTCGTGTGATCTTGCTGGTGTATCATCGGAGCCGATGACTGAGTGAATCCCTTCTGGAACACGGGGCGGTGAACGGGCTCTCCCCAATATGTAGCCACTGGTGTCGCTTCAGGTGCTTGTAGATCTTGAAGCTCTTCCCACACTCAGAACATTTAAAAGGTCTCTCATCAGTGTGAACTCTCTGGTTCACTGGTGTGCCAGCAGATTGGAGGACCGATGGCATCAGGTCCTGAGGAATCCTGTAACTCTGTCAGATCTTGACGTGATGTTTGGTCTTAGCCTCCTGTCCGTAAAGGCTCCACTTCTAAAACCCTGTGAAAGGAGTGTAGAAAGGGGTAAGAGGGAGAATGTGGCTCCATTTTATTTATATAATCATTCATAGAAACATAGAAGGAGCACGAGTAGGCCATTCTGCCCCTCGAGCCTGCTCCGCCATTCAGTTGATCCCTTTAGTGTTCACGGGATGTGGGCGTCGCTGGCAACACCAGCATTTATTGCCCATCTCTAGTTGCCCTTGAGAAGGTGGTGGCGAGCCGCCGCCTTGAACCGCTGCAGTCCGTGTGGTGAAGGTGCTCCCACAGTGCGGTTACACTTCTTTGCAGTGGTTTGGTACAATTGAGGGGCTTGCTAGGCCACTTCAGAGGGCAGTTAAGGGACAACCACATTGCTGTGAGTGTGAAGTCACATATAAGCCAGTCAGATTAGTGAACCAGATGGGTTTTTAACGACGGTTTCATGGTCACCATTACTAGCCTTTTAATTCCAGATTTATTTAATTAACTGAATTTAAGTTCTGCAGCTGCCGTGCTGGGATTACATAGAAACATAGAAGATAGGAGCTGGAGTAGGCCATTCGGCCCCTCGAGCCTGCTCCGCCATTCAATGAGATCATGGCTGATCATCCAAATTCAGTACCCTGTCCCTGCTTTCTCCCCATATCCCTTGATCCCTTTAGCCTTAAAAAATATATCTAACTCCTTCTTGAATATATTTAATGAATTGTTAAATATATTCAAGAAGGAGTTAGATATAGTTCTCACTTGAACTCACTTCTCCAGATCACTAGTCCAGGCCTCTGGATAACTAGTCCAGTAACATAACCACTATGGTACGGTACCTGTACTCATGTCCCCCTTTTCCCAGCCCAGGGGCAGTGAAGCTGATTTTCAGGCCCCAGCTGCTGCACAGGTTGGTTGAAAGGATCAATAGTAATGGCGGCTACAATACCCACAAGCCCCCGCGCTCCAGAAAGCGTCCTGGCCGCCGCGCTGAGTTGTGGCTGACCCCGCGCATGCGCCACATGGCCCAGCCCTCTCCTGCTCCACAGGCGCCCGGCCCGCACCGCGCATGCTCAGCACACACCCTGGGCCCCTGTCAATCATCCTCCCCCGCGCCTGTGCGCTGGGCCCGAGCTCCAGGCTGCCACGCGGGGCTTTCTTTGTAAAGTCGGTGTTGGTGAAGAGCCGCAATCAGTGAGGGAAAGTGAGTTTTCCCCCAGATCCGATTGAGATCAGAGGAGGGGAGAGAATAAAGGGGAATCCAAGCCTGAGAGTCCGAGGGCTCCGCAGGCACCGAATGGAGCGACTTCACTCGGGCGGAGCCGGAGAACGCCTCAGGGGCACGTGACAGCGGGCAGCGGGCGTGATTGACGTGTCCGCCGACCATTAGGGAGACAGATCCTGGGATCAATGGGCGGGCGGCGGGTGACGTGCTCTGGGACGTCTTGACGTCATAAAAGGTGCAGACGTCATGACGTCAACAGAACGTGTTCTGCTGATTGGTCCATATCAATGAGTTGGTCTTGAATGTAGGAAGTATGATTAAGAAGTTTGCAGATGATGCAAAAATTGGCCGTGTGATTGATAATGAAGAAGAAAGCTGCAGACTGCAGGAAGATATCAATGGACTGGTCAGGTGGGCAGAACAGTGGCAAATGGAATTCAATCCGGAGAAGTGTGAGGTGATGCATTTGGGGAGGGCTAACAAGGCAAGGGAATACACTATAAATGGTAGGACACTGAGAAGTGCAGAGGATCAGAGGGACCTTGGAGTGCATGTCCACAGATCCCTGAAGGTAGCAGGACAGGTAGATAAGGTGGTTAAGACGGCACACGGGATACTTGCCTTTATTAGCCGAGGCATAGAATATAAGAGCAGGGAGGTTATGCTTGAACTGTATAAAACACTAGTTAGGCCACAGCTAGAATACTGCGTGCAGTTCTGGTCACCACATTACAGGAAGGATGTGATTGCACGAGAGGGGGTGCAGAGCAGATTTACGAGGATGTTGCCTGGGTTGGGGAATTTTAGCTATGAGGAAAGATTGGATAGGCTGGGGTTGTTTTCTTTGGAATGGAGGAGGCTGAGGGGAGACTTAATTGAGGTGTATAAAATTATGAGGGGCCTAGATAGAGTGGATAGGAAGGACCTATTTCCCTTAGCAGAAGGGTCAATAACCAGGGGGCACAGATTTAAAGTAATTGGTCAGAAGTTTAGAGGGGATTTGAGGGGAAATGTTTTCACCCAGAGGGTGGTGGGGGTCTGGAACTCACTGCCTGACAGGGTGGTAGAGGCAGAGACCCTCATCACATTTAAAAAGTACTTGGATATGCACTTGAAGTGCTGTAACCTACAAGGCTACGGACCAAGTGCTGGAAAGTGGGATTAGGGTGGATAGCTCTTTGTCGGCCGGCACGGACAAGATGGGCCGAATGGCCTCCTTCTGTGTTGTAAATGTCTATGATTCTATCAGTGAGGGAGTCTGGGGGTCAAGGTTGACTGACATTCGGTGCTGACCTTTGACCTCCCTTTCCCCCGCTCCCCAGGATAGGTTGCACATTCCAGCTGCACACTGTGTGGGAGCTCAGCTGATCCCGGCCTGGGATGCAGTTGGGGAGACTGCAGTTAGCCTCAGTGCCCTGGGCTCCTGCTACTGATCACTGTCCAGTCACCCCCCAGCAGCAAAGGCCGAGTCTGCAAAGGGGGTTTGATTTTGTCTGTGATGCCCCCAAGGTTGAATAGGCTGCCAACAATCCCTGCACATCCTCACACATTGGCCACTCAGAGGAGCACTAGAAGGCAACCAGTGACTGTGGGACTGTATCCCAGCGGATACCCGCCCTTCACAATAGAGGGAGAGAAACTCGAATGACAGTTTAAAAACCTAAAAAGGGCAGGGGGAGTTCACCCTGTGTCCTGGGACCAATATTTATCGCTCACCCAACATCACCAATACAGATTATCTGGTCATTATCACACTGCTATCTGTGCAAGCTTGGTGAGAGTGAATTCACTGCCACGTTTGGTGCCTGAAACCCTCATCCAAACCTTTGTTACATAGAAACATAGAAGATAGGAGTAGGCCATTCGGCCCTTCGAGCCTGCTCCGCCATTCAATGAGATCATGGCTGATCATCCAAATTCAGTACCCTGTCCCTGCCTTCTCCCCATATCCCTTTAGCCTTAAGAAATATATTGTGGTAAACCACTTTTGTCGTTCACTGTCGTTACACTATAGTTATCACTGTTACATCGTTACTCTATGGTTATCACTGTTCACACTGTTGTATCACTATATGAGGTCGCCTCTTGTCACGCTGTTATACCTGGGCTGACCACTGCTGACTCCGCCCATGGCTCCACCTACCTGCCCAGGTATAAAGGTGGTCGACTGGCTGGTATTCCTCCTTGTTGGATCCGATCACCCACGAGGGTGGGCTCTGTTATTTAGCCAATAAAAACCTATAGTTACTTTCTTAACTCGTCGCTTTTCATTGGATGAATTGATAGGTATATCAATTTTATTGGCTAAATTTTAAAATGTCGACACTTGAGCAGTCAAACGACCAGTCAAACGACCAGCCAAGCGACCAGCCAGACACCCAGCTACAACAGCCACAGCAGCCAGCCTGGCTGCGAGCCCTCCGACCACTGTACCTGGATCTAAACCCACAGGCAGCAAACTCAGCCCTCGACTTTGAACACTGGCTGAGCTGTTTCGAATCCTACCTGGGAGAATCCGGCATGCCTCAGAAATCCATGCTAAGAGTTCTGACCGCCCAAGTGAGCCCTAAAGTGTTCGCACTCATCCGGGACCTTAAAACATACGAAGCTGCCATCAACCTGCTGAAACAACAGTACCGGAGCCCGGTAAACTCCATGTATGCCAGACACCTCCTAAGATCCCGCCCGCAACAGCCAGGAGAGTCGGTAGATGAATTTTTACGGGCGCTACAAGCACTCGGCAGGGACTGTGACTTTAAAGCGGTATCAGCGGCAGAAAATACTGAAGATAATGTCCGCGATGCCTTCGTGAAAGGCCTGCGGTCCGACTACGCACGGCAAAGACTTCTTGAAGCAAAGGACCTTGACCTGAACACAGCTGCAGCCCTCGCTCGCTCCCTAGAAGTGGCCCATCGGGACCTCGAGGCGTACTCCAGGTACAGTAATTTGCGACCCTGGGACTCGGGACCGACCCCGACCGCGATACCCCTCGCAGCGCCACCCCTGGGACCTACCTCTGCGTCGGCGTCCCGGACCCGATCGGGACCGCCACCCCCGGTACCGGCTGCGACTTCGGACCCCCGCGATCGGGCCGCCGGCTGCTTCTGCGGCCAGGCGAAACATCCTAGGGCGCGCTGCCCAGCGAGAAACGCGACGTGCTCAAGCTGCCTGAAGAAAGGCCACTTTGCTAAGGCCTGCAGAGGCCAACAGAGATCAACAGAGGCCAGCAGTGCCTCATGCGAGTTGTGGGGGCGGCCATCTTCCATCAAGGCCACAGATGCCAGCATCCCCACGTGTGAGTCATGGGGGCGGCCATCTTTGATCCAGGCAACCAACACCAGCAGTGCCTCATGTGAGTTGTGGGGGCAGCCATCTTCTCCGCCATTTTGTCCAACCTCGTGGGCACCGCCATTTTACCCTACACGCTCGACCGCCACCTCGCCTCCGGACTCGACCACCGCCTCACCCGCAGACTACGGCAGCTCGCTGAGCCACACACTAGCCTCCGCCACACTGGACCAAGCCCGCCCGCACCATCTGTCCAAGTCCATGATGGACATCAAAGTAAATGGCCGCGCCATGACCTGCCTGTTCGACAGCGGAAGCACGGAGAGTTTCATCCACCCAGACACGGTGAGCCACTACTCCCTCACTGTCCGGCCAACGCGCAACCAGATCTCGATGGCATCGAGGTCCCACGCCACAGACATCAGCGGCTACTGTGTCGTGACCCTGTCGGTTAAGGGCACGGAGTATAAAAATTTTAAACTCCTCGTCCTCCCCCAGCTCTGCACTGCCGTCCTACTAGGGCTGGACTTCCAATCCCACCTCCAAAGCATCACTATAGCATACGGCGGACCTCTCCCCGCACTCACAGTCGACAACCAGCAGCCTTTAAACCGCCCACCGCATAACACCTGCGGCCTATCCACCCTCAAGGTCCCGCCACCTTCCCTGTTCGCTAACCTCACCCCCGACTGCAAACCCGTCGCTACCAAGAGCAGGCGGTACAGCGCCGGGGACAGAGCCTTCATTAGCTCTGAGGTGCAGCGTCTCCTGAAGGAGGGCATCATCGAGGGGAGCAGCAGCCCCTGGCGTGCCCAGGTCGTGGTCGTTAAGACCGGCAATAAAAACCGTCTGGTCATCGACTACAGCCAGACCATAAACCGGTACACCCAGCTGGACGCATACCCCCTTCCCCGCATATCTGATATGGTCAATCAGATTGCACAATACCGAGTATTCTCTACCATCGACCTTAAGTCGGCCTACCACCAACTCCCTATCCGCCCTGAGGACCGCCAGTATACCGCCTTCGAGGCGAATGGCCGCCTCTACCACTTCCTTAGGGTTCCCTTCGGCGTCACCAACGGGGTTTCGGTCTTCCAAAGGGAGATGGACCGGATGGTTGACCAGAATGGGCTGCAAGCCACGTTCCCCTATCTAGATAACGTCACCATCTGTGGCCGCGACCAGCAGGACCACGATGCTAATCTGGAGAGATTCCTCCGTACGGCCCAACGGCTGAACCTCACCTACAATAAGGAGAAATGTGTGTTTAACACCTCACGCCTTGCCATCCTCGGCTGCGTAGTAGAGGACGGACTCATCGGCCCCGACCCCGAAAGAATGCGCCCCCTCATGGAGTTACCCCTCCCCCACTGCCCAAAGGCGCTGAAGAGAACCCTGGGGCTCTTCGCCTACTATGCCCAATGGGTGCCCAATTATGCGGACAAAGCCAGACCCCTCATGAAGTCCACATCCTTCCCCCTTACGGAGGAAGCGTGCGCTGCCTTCTCCCTCATTAAGGGAGACATTGCTAAGGCCACAATGCACGCGGTGGATGAGTCCATCCCCTTCCAAGTGGAGAGTGATGCATCCGACTTCGCCCTAGCCGCTACCCTTAACCAGGAGGGGAGACCGGTGGCCTTCTTCTCAAAGACCCTACAGGGCCCTGAGATCCGACACTCGTCGGTCGAGAAGGAGGCCCAGGCGATTGTGGAGGCTGTACGACGCTGGAGGCACTACCTGGCAGGCAAACGATTTACCCTCCTCACCGACCAGCGTTCGGTCGCTTTTATGTTTAATAACAAGCTGAGGGGTAAAATCAAGAACGACAAGATCTTGAGGTGGAGAATCGAACTCTCCCCCTATGATTATGATATCTTGTACCGGCCAGGTAAGCTGAACGAACCCCCTGATGCTCTATCACGAATTACATGCGCCAACGCGCAAATTGATAGACTTCAGACCCTCCACAACGACCTCTGCCACCCCGGAGTCACCAGACTTTACCACTTCATTAAGGCCCACAACCTGCCCTACTCCATCGAGGAGGTCAGGACCATGACCAGGAACTGCCAGACCTGTGCCGAGTGCAAACCGCATTTCTTTAGGCCGGACAGAGCAAGCCTGATCAAGGCCACCCGCCCCTTCGAGCACTTGAGCATCGATTTTAAGGGGCCCCTCCCGTCCTCTGACCGTAATGTGTACTTCCTCAACATTGTTGATGAGTACTCCCGTTTCCCCTTCCCCTGCCCAGACATGACCAGTACCACGGTCATTAAATGCCTGAACGACCTCTTCGCCTTGTTCGGGTTCCCAAACTATATACATAGTGACCGGGGCTCCTCCTTCATGAGCGAGGAACTCCGCCAGTTCCTACTAGCAAGAGGTATTGCTGCAAGCAGGACCACCAGCTACAACCCTCGAGGGAACGGCCAGGTGGAAAGAGAGAATGCGACTGTATGGAAGGCCGTCCTCTTAGCCTTAAAGCCTAAGGGCCTCCCAA
This sequence comes from Somniosus microcephalus, assembly GCF_052327205.1. Classification (NCBI taxonomy): domain Eukaryota; kingdom Metazoa; phylum Chordata; class Chondrichthyes; order Squaliformes; family Somniosidae; genus Somniosus; species Somniosus microcephalus. Next base: position 62,832 of record NW_028225687.1, on the reverse strand, counting down.
CCTCCCGCTGGCAGGAAGTCCTCCCGGCAGCGCTGCATTCCATCCGGTCACTACTTTGCACTGCCATTAACGCCACCCCCCATGAACGAATGTTTGTTTTCCCCAGGAAGTCGACTACGGGAACCACACTACCAACCTGGCTGACCTCTCCGGGGCCCGTCCTGCTGCGAAAGCACGTGAGGGCCCATAAAACGGACCCCCTGGTCGAGAGGGTGAACCTCCTGCACGCCAACCCTCAGTACGCCTATGTGGCTTACCCAGACGGGCGGGAGGACACAGTCTCCTTGCGAGACCTCGCACCCTCGGGCATTCCGGAGACACCACCTTTACCCCTCCCACCCCCCCCCGATTCCAGCTCAGGTAGACGGCATGCCGGAACCCCACGAGCCCTCGCCGACCACGCAGACACCAGCATCACCACCGGAGAATGCAACACCGCCGCTGCGACGATCGGAAAGGCTTACGAGGCCTCCGGACAGACTGACATACCAGAACTGGTAGTACACTTCACCCCGCCGGACTCAAATCTAAACAAGGGGTGAATGTGGTAAACCACTTTTGTCGTTCACTATCGTTACACTATAGTTATCACTGTTATATCGTTACTCTATGGTTATCACTGTTCACACTGTTGTATCACTATACGAGGTCGCCTCTTGTCACGCTGTTATACCTGGGCTGACCACTGCTGACTCCGCCCATGGCTCCACCTACCTGCCCAGGTATAAAGGTGGTCGACTGGCTGGTATTCCTCCTTGTTGGATCCGATCACCCACGAGGGTGGGCTCTGTTATTTAGCCAATAAAAACCTATAGTTACTTTCTTAACTCATCGCTTTTCATTGGATGAATTGATAGGTATATCATATATCCAACTCTTTCTTGAATATATTTAATGAACTGGCCTCCACCGCCCTCTGTGGCAGAGAATTCCACAGGTTCACTGTGGTGTATGTGCCTTTAAGAGCCCCTGTGTACTGTAATGCCGGTAGTGGCCACTCGGGCTATATAAGCCTGTATAATGTCTTGTATCTGTTAGTTCACCTCCAGACTTTGTCCAGTAAAACACCTGTAAACCAACTCCTGCATTCAGTGTCTTCATTAACACACGGATACAACAGTGGCGACGAATTGGAAACGGACTTACCTGCAATTCGGCAGCACCTCAAGGAGATCGATTCCTGGTGGCAGGTACTGCAATAATCCTTCCTGGGCGGTGGGCTGGGGCTCGATCGGCTGGCTCTACAGCGGGGCCAAGCAGTGAAGGCGCAGGCAAACAGAGACGAAGGGTGGAGCACTCGGGAGACGTCCAGCTCTGCAAAACAGGTCGGCGTTCGGACCACGCAGAGGGAGGGGGAAGTCCCAGAGAGTCCGGCGGGAACAAGTCTCCGACTATTAAAAATATTTGTATAATTAAAAACCGCGGAGAACAGCGTTGTCAGCAGCAACAGCAGCGGGAAAGCGCGGGAGGCGCCATTTTTTTTCAGCGAGGAAGAAAGGAAAGCGCGGGAGGCGCCATTTTTTTTTCAGGATGCCCAAGACTGGCAATATTACTGCTTTCGATGGTGATGTAGAGGATTGGACCACATATGTAGAAAGAGTAGAGGTATATTGCACAGCAAATGAAATAGAGGATGATAAAAAAGCATCGATACTCCTAAATCTAATGGGCGCAAAGACATACGGGCTGTTATGAAACTTAATCACTCCAGCCAAACCGATGGACAAGAGTTTTAAGGAAATTGTTGATACCCTACAGGAGCACTTAAACCCAACACCGCTGCTGATAGCGGAACGGTTCAAATTCTTCAGGAGGAATCAGCACAAGAATGAAAGTAACGCTGATTACCTCACCGAATTAAGGAAGCTATCAAAGCACTGCCAATTCGGGGCAGGACTGGCAGATTCTCTTCGAGACAAATTCGTCTGCGGTCTCCTAAGTGAAGGAACACAGAAAAGGCTACTTTCTGAGAAAGATTTAACACTGGACAAGGCTTTCAGTATGGCTGTATCATACGAAGCAGCAGCGAGAGGAGCTGCAGAGATACAGCACAAGCCACAGGATTTCGGCACCCATGAAATGACACAGGGTTTCAAGAGATGTTATCGGTGTGGCAGATCCACCCATGACCAGAGGGACTGCTGGTACAAGGACAAAGCATGCAGGCAATGCGGAAAGATGGGACACATTGCACGTGTATGCCGATCTGGAAACAAAAAATCCACTGACAAAAAAAAAATCAATAAAGTACAAAAAGGTACAAATGATGACGGACAGTAGCTCCGAAGACCAGAAGAGCAATAGCGACTCCGGAAACAAGAGACTAAGCTGTCTCAAATTACATAATGTAATTGCCAAAGAAGATTACCAGACCATTTGGGTTACCCTCACGATAGCAGGGTCCCCAGTTAAAATGGAGCTAGATACAGGATCAGCTCTGACCGTCATAAGTCGACAGGATTACGAGCGGCTATTTCCGCATATACCCTTGAAAGACACATCCATGATCTTAAAAACATATACGGGGCAGAAAGTATACCCCAGAGGGAAAATAAGGGTGCCTGTTGTATACAATGGCAAGGAAATACAGAAGGTGTATTTATACGTTCTGCAACATGGTGGTCCACCGCTGTTGGGACGTGAATGGATCAGAAAGATACGTTTAGACTGGCACTCCATTCAGGCACTGACGGTGACCAGTAAGAAAAAGAAATGATGACGTCATACCTGAACGATTGAAAGACATCTTGGCCAACGCCAAAGAAGTGTTCCACAGGAACTAGGAACCTTGAAAGGCATCACCGCCTCAATAAAGGTGGAAGATGCGGCAATTCCCAAGTATTTTAAGGCAAGGCCGGTGCCATATGCAATTCGTCCAGCAGTCGAGGCAGAGCTGGAGAATTTGGAAAGGACAGGCGTGTTATCCAAGATAGATTGGAGCGAGTGGGCAACACCCATCGTCCCGGCCATGAAGAAAACTTTGAATAATGATAAATCTGAAGAACAGAGAAAAATTCGCATCTGTGGGGACTTCAAGGTGACTGTAAACCCGGTCCTTCACACGGTACAGTATCCTCTTCCGAGGATAGAAGATATTTTCGCCTCACTATCCGGAGGGAAACGTTTCACCAAAATTGACTTGGCACAGGCATATCTACAGATGGAGGTTGAGGAGGCCTCTAAAAAGTATCTCACAATAAACACACACAAAGGCCTGTACCAGTACAATCGACTGGTTTTCGGAGGAGCATCCGCTCCAGCTATCTGGCAAAGGGCTATGGAACAAGTCCTGCAAGGGATTCCTGGGACTCAATGCTACCTAGACGACATCCTTGTAACAGGAGAAAACGACAACGAGCACCTTGCCAATTTGGAGCAGGTGCTCACTAGGCTGAGAGAACGGGGCCTACGAGCAAACCGCCCCAAGTGTGAATTTTTCCAGAAACAAATATCATATTGTGGCCACATAATTAACGAAGAAGGGTTGCATAAGTCCCCAGAAAAAATTGAAGCAGTCATAAAAGCCCCAGCACCTGAAAATGTCTCACAATTAAGGTCGTTCCTGGGATTGATAAATTACTATCATAAATTTTTACCGAACTTGTCAACTGTTCTGCACCCTCTTAACGAACTGCTACAAACGGGAGTAATTTGGAAATGGAGCGAGGACTGTAAACGTGCCTTCCATAAATGTAAAGGCTTGATCACGTCCAAGGAAGTTTTGGCTCATTACAACCCATCACTGCCAATCAGACTGGCGTAGTAGCGGTATTATCGCATAGATTCCCTGATGGCTCGGAGCGGCCGATAGCTTTTGCGTCACGCTCATTGAACTCAGCTGAGCGTAACTATGCCCAGATCGACAGGGAAGCACTCAGCCTGGTGTGGGGGGTGAAGAAATTCAACCATTACCTACACGGACAAAAATGTACCTTGTTGACTGACCATCAACCCCTCGTCTCCATATTCAACCCTAAAAAGGGCGTTCCAATTATGACAGCGCAAAGGCTACAGAGGTGGTCCCTTTTCCTAGGGGCACACCAATATGACATAGAATACAAAGGAACAAAACAGCATGGGAATGCTGATGGGTTATCGCGCCTACCGTTGCCAACGGTAGAAGAGGCGCCTACAGTGGACCCAGTGGAGATGTTCCACTCGACCATAGTGGAATGTCTACCGGTGACAAATTCTACCATTGAAAAGGAAACGAGAAATGACCCGACTCTCTCACGAGTCTACGATTTAATGGTGAAGGGATGTCCAGCACATGGCGAACCACTGTTGCCAGCATTCTCGCAAAGAAGGGAACAGCTGTCAGTGTGCCGAGGAACCTTGATGTGTGGATCCAGAGTGGTGATTCCACCCAAACTCAAGGATAAAGTGCTAAAGGAGCTTCACGAGGGGCATCTGGGTGGAGTGAAAATGAAGAACTTAGCCAGAGCGTTTGTGTGGTGGCCAGGTATCGATGGAGACATCGAAGAAATGACCAAGAGCTGTCTAGGATGCCAGAAGGTCCAAAACGCCCCACCACAAGCCCCTCTACATCCATGGGAGTGGCCCTCATCTCCATGGCAAAGGGTACATATCGACTTTGCTGGTCCATTTATGGACTCAATGTTCTTAATCGCGGTGGATGCACACTCCAAGTGGCCGGAGGTAATAAAGATGTCCTCCACCACCACGGAAAAAACCATCACAGTATTAAGGACCATATTCACCAGGAATGGGCTGCCTGAACAGATCTGTTCTGATAATGGACCACAATTTGTATCCGAAGAATTCAGGAAGTTCTTGAAAAACAATGGGGTTAAGCACTACACGTCCGCCCCATACCATCCCGCCACCAATGGATTAGCTGAAAGGTTTGTCCAGACCTTCAAGAAGGCCATAAAGGCCATGGGTAATGAAGACATAAATCTACAACATAAGGTAGATAACTTCTTGTTTGCGTACAGGAATGCAACACATGTGGTTACAAACCAAACCCCCGCCATGATGTTTTTCAATAGAAGACTAAGATGCCGGCTGGATTTGGTCAAGCCAAACGTCAGAAGGGACGTAGAGAACCGGCAATTTCAAAGCATGAATGAAAGGCCAACTAGAACCTTCCAGATAGGTCAACCAGTTTTGGCCCGGGACTACCGTACCGAGGAATGGCAGTCTGGAACTATTTGCACACAACTAGGACCGCTGATGTATACCGTGGACATTGGAGAAAGCATAATAAGGCGCCATGCTGACCAGATCATAGAGTCATCCGAAAAAGGACAACCTACACCACAACTCTATACACCTAGTGACGAAGCAGAGATACCCATAGTATCTACCTCCGATCCGGTGATACTGGAACCAGATGAACCTGACACTGGCATTGAATCCGAATCGACCTTGCCAAAAGAACCTACTACACCACCGAGGCGTTATCCGGACCGAGTCAGGAAGCCTTCAGAGAGACTGAATTTGTAATTGAGTAACTTCAGCAAATGTGTAGATTATTGTTCTTGTAATAATGTTATTTAATGATTACTTAAAATGTTATGTACTAATTATCTAAAAGGGGAGGAATTGTAGTGTATGTACCTTAAAGAGGAACTATGTTTTTGAAGCCCTTGTGTACTGTAGTACCAGTAGTGGCCACTCGGGTATATAAGCCTGTATAGCATCTTGTGTAGTTAGTTCACCTCCAGACTTTGTTCAGTAAACACTTGTTAAATCAACTCCTGCATTCCGTGTCTCCATTAACACACGGATCTAACACATAACATGGTTGAATTCCAAATTCAGTTGGCGGGTGAGAGAGTTGGATCGCAAACCAGTGTACTAAGCTTAAATAAAGCAGACTATGGAGGTATGAGAGCAGAGTTGACTAAAGTGGACTGGGAAAATAGATTAAGGTGTAAGACGGTACATGAGCAGTGGTGTACATTCAAGGAGATATTTCACAACTTTCAAGAAAAATATATTCCACGGAGGAAAAAGGGGCGTAAAAGAAAAGACAGCCATCCGTGGCTAAGTAAAGTAATAAAGGATAGTATCCGACTGAAAACAAGGGCATATAAAGTAGCCAAATCTAGTGGGAGGATAGAAGATTGGGAAGCATTTAACAGCCAGCAAAGAATAACTAAAAGATTAATTAAGAAAGGGAAGATAGATTATGAAAGTAAACTAGCAAAAAACATAAAAACAGACAGCAAGAGTTTCTACAGTTATATAAAAAGAAAAAGGGTGGCTAAAGTGAATGTTGGTCCCTTAGAGGACGAGACTGGGAAATTAGTAGTGGGGAACATGGAGATGGCAAAAACGCTGAACAAATATTTTGTATCAGTCTTTACAGTAGAGGACACTAAAAATATCCCAACACTGGACAAACAGGGGGTTATAGGGGGGAGGAGCTAAACACGATTAAAATCACTAAGGAGATGATACTCGGTAAGATAATGGGACTTAAGGCGGATAAATCCCCTGGTCCTGATGGCTTACATCCTAGGGTCTTGAGAGAGCTAGCGGTGGGGATTGCGGATGCATTGGTGGTAATTATCCAAAACTCCCTGGATTCAGGCAAGGTCCCAGCAGATTGGAAAACTGCTAATGTAACGCCCTTATTTAAAAAGGGAGGTAGACAAAAGGCTGGAAACTATAGACCAGTTCGCCTAACATCTGTGGTTGGTAAAATGTTGGAGTCCATTATTAAGGAAGCAGTAACAGGACATTTGGATAAGCATAATTTAATCGGACAGAGTCAGCATGGTTTTATAAAGGGGAAGTTATGTTTGACAAATTGCTCGAATTGTATGAGGTTGTAACAAACAGGGTGGATAAAGGGGAACCAGTGGATGTGGTGTATTTGGACTTCGAAAAGGCATTTGACAAGGTGCCACACAAAAGATTATTGCACAAGATAAAAGATCACGGGATTGGGGGTAATATACTGGCATGGGTGGAAGACTGGCTATCTAACAGAAAACAGAGAGTTGGGATAAATGGTTCATTCTCGGGTTGGCAATCAGTAACTAGTGGTGTTCCGCAGGGGTCAGTGCTGGGACCCCAACTCTTTACAATCTATATTAACGATTTGGAGGAGGGGACCGAGTGCAACATATCCAAGTTTGCCGATGATACAAAGATGGGAGGGAAAGCAGTGAGTGAGGTGGACAAAAAAAACCTGCAAAAGGACATAGACAGGCTAAGTGAGTGGGCAGAAATTTGGCAGATGGAATATAATATTGGAAAGTGTGAGGTTATGCACTTTGGCAGAAAAAATCAAAGAGCAAGTTATTATCTAAATGGAGAGAAACTGCAAAGTGCTACAGTACAAAGGGATCTGGGGGTCCTGGTGCATAAAACGCAGAAGGTTAGTATGCAGGTACAGCAGATGATCAGGAAGGCCAATGGAATCTTGGCTTTTATTGCAAGGGGGATGGAGTATAAAAGCAGGGAAGTCTTGCTTCAGTTATACAGGGTACTGGTGAGGCCACACCTGGAATATTGCGTGCAGTTTTGGCTTCCATATTTAAGAAAAGATATACTTGCTCTCGAGGCGGTTCAGAGAAGGTTCACTCGGTTGATTCCGGAGATGAGGGGGTTGACTTATGAGGAAAGGTTGAGTAGGTTGGGCCTCTACTCATTGGAATTCAGAAGAATGAGAGGCGATCTTATCGAAACATATAAGATTGTGAGGGGGCTTGATCCGGTGGATGCGGGGAGAATGTTTCCACTGATGGGTGAGACTAGAACTAGGGGGCATAATCTTAGAATAAGGGGCTGCCGTTTCAAAACTGAGATGAGGAGAAACTTCTTCACTCAGAGGGTGGTAAATCCATGGAATTTGCTACCTCAGATAGCTGTGGAAGCTGCGACATTAAATAAATTTAAAATGGAGATAGACAGTTTCCTAGCTGATAAGGGAATTAAGGGTTATGGGGAGCGGGCAGGGAAGTGGACGTGAGTCTAGGTTCGGATCAGCCATGATCCTATTGAATGGCGGAGCAGGCCCGAGGGGCCATATGGCCTACTTCTGCTCCAACTTATTATGTTCTTATGTGCTTTTTCTCTTCACATATCTATAAAAGCTTTTACAGTCAGTTTTTATGTTCCCTGCAAGCGTACTCTCATATTCTATTTTCCCCTTCTTAATTAATCCCTTTGTCCTCCTTTGTTGAATCCTAAACTGCTCCCAATCCTCAGGTTTACTGCTTTTTCTGGCCAATTTATATGTCCTCTCCTTGGATCTGATGCTATCCCTAATTTGCCTTGTTAGCCACGGTTGAGTCACCTTATTTGTTTTATTATTATGCCAAACTGGGATGAACAAATTCTGTAGTTCATCCATGCGGTCTTTGAATGTTTGCCATTGCCTATCCAACGTCAACCCTTTGAGTGACATTCCCCAATCAATCCTACACAACTCGCTCCTCAGACCATCGTCGTTCCCTTTATTTAAATTTAGGACCCTAGTCTCTGAGTCAACAACTTCATTCTCCATCTTAATGAAGAATTCGATCATATTATGATCACTCTCACCTAAGGGGCCTCGTACAACAAGATTGCTAATTAATCCTTTCTCGTTACATAATACCCAGTCTAAGATGGCCTGATCTCTGGTTGGTTCCTCAACATATTGGTCCAGGAAACCATCCCGTAAACACACCAGGAATTCCTGCTCCACAGTAGAGGACATGAGACGGGGGGAGGGAGTTCCTTTAAATGTGGAGGGGGTGGGTGTCGCTTTAAATGTGGAGGGGGTGGGTGTCCCTTTAAATGTGGAGGGGGTGGGTGTCCCTTTAAATGTGCAGGGGGTGGGTGACCATTTAAATGTGCAGGGGGTGGGTGACAATTTAAATGTGGAGAGGCGGGGCCGCGCATGCTCATTCGGCCCCACCACAAAACGAGGCTGCCAGTGCGCCTGCGCGGGGCCTGTGCAGCGAAGACGGAAGGCCGGGCCCGGGAAAGAGGCGGAATCAGCGGCCGGGGTAAAGTCAAGTGTTGGGGAATCGATTTAAATCGAGTTGACCGGGGGGAGCGGAGAGCGAGGTTATAAAGTAAAAAATACGAGAAAAACCAAACCTGAGAGTCGGGCGGGCGGTACTTCCGCGGACGCCGAAAGGATCGGATTGACCCGCGCGGGGTGGCGGAGTGAGCCGGAGCAATGTGATTCTGACTGACGGGAGCGCTGACCAATAGGAAGTGGGCTGAGCTGGGAGGACTGAACTGGGCGGCCTGGTCCTCCAACCAATGGCGGCGCGGCAAGGGGGCGGGACCTTCCTCCCCGGCGCTGAGGCTGGGGCCCGATTGTGACGTCATCACAGGAAGAGGCCTAATCAGGTCGATTGAGGCCGACCCGGGCTTGTGACTGACGGGACTTCTAACCAATAGGAAGAGAGCTGAGGTGGGAGGACTGAACTGGGCGGCCTGGTCCTCCAAGCAATGGCGGCGCGGCAAGGGGGCGGGGCCTCCTCTCCAGCTCCGGCGCGCTGGGGCCGATTGTGACGCGCTGTCCCCAGGTGAGAGCAGCTCAGTCAGCACAGAGCTGGGGCTGGAATCTGGGAGAGGGGCCGCAGGCAGCGGCCTGGCAAAGGGGCACAAGCTTCACAATACAAGCTGCTTTCAAATGCACAATACAGACAGCCTTGGTCACTCTGCAAATAAAACTGTTTAACAATTCATCATAACTCCCCTGCTTTAGGAGAGGCGGAGAGTGCAAAAGCAAGGAAGTTATGATGAAACTGTGTAAAAGACTGGAGTCAGCTGTGGCTCAGTGGATAGCAGAGTCAGAAGGTTGTGGGTTCATATCCCGCTCCAGGGACTTGAGCATATAAAGCGAGGCTGACACTCCAGTGCGGGGCAGTGCTGAGGGAGCGCCGCACTGTCGGAGTGGCAGTGCTGAGGGAGCGCCACACTGTTGGAGGGTCAGTACTGAGGGAGCGCTGTTCTGTCGGAGGGGCAGTGCTGAGGGAGTGCCACACTGTCGGAGTGGCAGTGCTGAGGGAGCGCCACACTGTCAGAGGGTCAGTACTGAGGGAGCGCTGCTCCATCGGAGGGGCAGTACTGAGGGAGCGCTGCTCCATCGGAGGGGCAGTACTGCGGGAGCACCGCACTGTCAGGGGAAGCAATGTTGTGGGAGAGCCGCACTGTCGGAGGGGCAGTAATGAAGGAGCGCTGCAGTGTCTGAGGTGCTGTGCTACGGATGAGACATTAAACCAAGGCACCCGTCTGCCCCCTCAGGTGGACGTAAAAGATCCCGTGGTGCTATTTCGAAGAAGTTATCCCCGGTGTTTTGAGCCCAATATTTATCCCTCAATCATCATGACGAAAAAACAGATTATCTGGTCATTATCACATTGCTGTTTGTGGGAGCTTGCTGTGTGCAAATTGGCTGCCGCGTTTCCCACATTACAACAGTGACTACACTTCAAAAGCACTTCATTGGCTGTAAAGCGCTTTGGGACGTCCGGTGGTCGTGAAAGGCAGTTAAGAAGGCAAATGGTATGCTGGCCTTCATTACAAGAGGATTTGAATACAGGAGTATTCGTCCTGGGGTGGACCATGTGTTACACCATGGCATAGCACCATCAGTTGTTGTCTACAACATTCCGGTGCCACCACCTGGTTACGTGAGGCCCATTTCCAAATTCCATCTTGTAATTGCACGCCAGCTTGTCTCCATTTCTCCTTTTGCTCTTTACTAGTATTTTCTTGTAGCTCCATTATATTCACTTCCTGTACCCCACTGACTATCATGACCATATTTATTTCATTTTTGAACGCGTCCTCTGGTTGCATTTCTTCCGCAGCTAGTTTTGCGCCTAGACCTGCATACCTATTCCCCATAGGGGCCTGGTCCTGGGATTCATAGAAACATAGAAGATAGGAGCAGGAGTAGGCCATTCGGCCCCTCGAGCCTGCTCCGCCATTCAATGCGATCATGGCTCATCATCCAAATTCAGTACCCGGTCCCTGCCTTCTCCCCATATCCCTTGATACCTTTAGCCTTAAGAAATATATCCAACTCCTTCTTGAATATATTTAATGTATTGGCCTCTACTGCCTTCTGTTGTAGAGAATGCCACAGGTTCACCACTCTCTGGGTGAAGAAATTCCTCCTCATTTCTCTCCTAAATGGCTTACCCCTTATCCTTAGACTGTGACCCCTGGTTCTGGACTCCCCGACCATTGGGAACATCCTTCCTGCATCTAGTCTATCCAGTCTTGTCAGAATTTTATAAGTTTCAATATTCAATACTCAAGGTGTGGTCTCACCAAGGCCCTGTACAACTGCAGCAAGACATCCTTGTTCCTGTACTCGAACCCTCTCGCTATGAAGGCCAACATACCATTTGCCTTCTCAACCGCCTGCTGCACCTGCATGCTTCCCTTCAGCGACTGGTGCACAAGGACACTCAGGTCTCGTTGCACTTCCCCTTCTCCCAATCTATTGCCATTCAGATAATAATCTGCCTTCCTGTTTTTGCCACCAAAGTGGATAACCTCGCATTTATCCACATTATACTGCATCTGCCATGCTTCTGCCCAATCACCCAACCTGTCCAAATCATACTGGAGTTTCTCGGCATCCTCCTCACAGCACACACGCCCACCCAGCTTTGTGTCGTCTGCAAACTTGGAGATATTACATCTAGTTCCCTTGTCTAGATCATTAATATATATTGTGAATAGCTGGGGTCCTAGGACCGATCCCTGCGGTACCCCACTAGTCACTGCCTGCCGCTCGGAAAAAGAGCCGTTTATTCCAACTCTTTGCTTCCTGTCTGCCAACCAGTTCTCTATCCAAGTCAGTACTTTGCCCCCAATCCCATGTGCCTTAACTTTACATGCTAATCTCTTCTGCGTGACCTTATTGAAAGCCTTCTGAAATTCCAAATACACCACATCCACTGGTTCTCCCTTATCTATTCTACCAGTTACATCCTCAAAAAATTCCAGTAGATTAGTCAAGCACGATTTACCTTTTGTAAATCCATGTTGACTTTGTCCGATCCTGTCACTGTTTTCCAAGTGCTCTACTATTACCTCTTTTATAATGGACTCTAGCATTTTCCCCACTACCGATGTCAGGCTTACCGGTCTATAATTTCCCGTTTTCTCTCTACCACGTTTTTTGAACAGTGGGGTAACATTAGCTACCCTCCAATCCATGGGAACTGTTCCAGAGTCTATCGAATTTTGGAAGATGACCAGCAGTTCTGTCCCTCTAGTGCTACTTGTCTCTCCCAGTCCTCTCTTCACCTTGTTTCTCCTCTCTAATGTTTCATCCTGGTGCCCATCCCCCTGTCTAATTAATTTAAACCCTCCCCCACAGCACTAGTTAACCGTCCCATGAGGACATTGGTCCCAGCTCTGTTGAGGTGCAACCTGTCCACCTTGGACAGGTCCCTCCTGCCCCAGAACTGGTCCCTCCTGCCCCAGGAATCTGAAGTCCTGCAATATTTCTCTTTCAGGTACTTATCCAATTCCCTTTTGAAAGCGGTGATTGAATCTGCCTCCACCACCCTTTCAGGCAGTGCATTCCAGATCCTAACCACTCGCTGCGTAAAAAAGTTTTTCCTCATGTCGCCTTTGGTTCTTTTGTCAATCACCTTAAATCTGTGTCCTCTGGTTCTCGACCCCTCTGCCAATTGGAAGAGTTTCTCTCTGTCTACTCTGTCCAGACCCCTCTTGATTTTGAACACCTCTATCAAATCTCCTCTCAATCTTCTCTGCTCCAAGGAGAACAACCCCAGCTTCTCCAGTCTATCCATGTAACTGAAGTCCCTCATCCCTGGAATCATTCTCATAAATCTTTTCTGCACCCTCTCTAAGGCCTTCACACCCTTCCTAAAGTGCGGTGCCCAGGATTGGACACAATACTCCAGTTGAGGCCAAACTAGTGTTTTATACAGTTTCATCATAATTTCACACTTTTGTACTCTATACCTCTATTCATGAAGCCCAGGTTCCCGTAAGCTTTTTTAACTGCTTTCTCAACCTGCCCTGCCAGCTTCAATGATTTGTGCACATATACCCCCAGGTCTCTCTGTTCATGCACCCACTTTAGGATTGTACCCTTTAGTTTAGATTTCCTCTCCTCATTCTTTCTACCAAAATGTATCACTTCACATATTTCTGCATTAAATTTAATCTGTCACGTGTCCGCCCATTCCACCAGCCTGTCTATGTCCACTTGAAGTCTATCACTATCTTCCTCACTGTTCACTATACTTCCAAGTTCTGTGTCATCTGCAAATTTTGAAATTGTGCCTTGTACACCCACATCCAAGTCATTAATATATATCAAGAAAAGCAGTGGCCCTAGAACCGATCCCTGGGAATCACCACTGTGTACCTTCCTCCAGTCTGAAAAACAACCGTTCACCATTACTCACTGTTTCCTGTCACTTAGCCAATTCCCTATCCATGCAGCCACTGTCCCTTTTACTCCATGGGCTTCAACTTTGCTGGTAAGCCTATTATGTGTCACTTTGTCGAATGCCTTTTGGAAATCCATGCACACCACGTCAACCGCATTGCCCTCATCAACCCTCTCTGTTACCTCATCAAAAAACTCCATCAAGTTGGTTAAACACGATTTGCCTTTAACAAATCCGTGCTGGCTTTCCTTAATTAATCCACACTGTTAATTTTGTCCCTGATTTTTGTTTCTAAAAGCTTCCCCACTCCCGAAGTCAAACTGACTGGCCCGTGGTTGCTGGGTTTGTCCTTACACCCTTTTTTGAACAAGGGTGTGACATTTGCAATTCTCCAGTCCTCTGGCACCACCCCAGTTTCTAATGAGGATTTGGAAGGTTATGGCCAGTACCTCCGCAATTTCTTCCTTCACTTCCCTCAGTGTACTAGGATGCTTCCCATCCGGTCCTGGTGACTTATCTACTTTAAGTACAACCAGCCTTTCTAGTACCTTGTCTTTATCAATTTTATCCCATCCAGTGTCTCCTCTACCTCCTCCTTCACTATGTCTATGGCAGCATCTTCTTCCTTGGTGAAGACAGATGCAAAGTACTGATTTAGTACCTCAGCCTTACCCTCTGCCTCCATGCGTAGGTCTCCTTTTTGGTCCCTAATCGGCCCGACCCCTCCTCTTACTACCCGTTTACTATTTATATGCCTATAGAAGACTTTTGGATTACCTTTTATGTTAGCTGCCATTCTATTCTCATGCTCTCTCTTTGCCCCTCGTATTTTCTTTTTCACTTCTCCTCTGAACTTTCTATATTTAGCCTGATTCTCAGATGTATTCTCGACCTGACATCTGTCATACGCGCTCTTTTTCTGCTTCATCTTACTCTCTATCTCGTTCATCATCCAGGGAGCTCTGACTTTAGTTGCCCTACATTTCCCCTTAGTGGGAATGTACCTCGACTGTACCTGAATTATTTCCTCTTTAAAGGCAGCCCATTGTTCCTCTACAGTTTTTCCTGCCAATCTTTGATTCCAATTTACCCGGGCCAGATCCATTCTCACCCCACTGAAATTGGCCTTGCCCCACAGTGTAGTGGATGTGCTCTGGACTGCACTCTCCCCCCGAGGTGTCATCACCTTCCCCGGGATTCAGCACTGAAAACCGGTTTGAGAGCGCCGCACTCCCGGGGGATTCCTGCACTGCCTTGCCTCCTCAAACCCTGCTGGGCGGCCACCCAGTTACCATTCCTGTTGTAGGTTGCTAGACTTTGAGTAAGAGAGACAACTTTATTAAATGACAGAGCTCTGGGAGAAGCGTCTGCAACCACGCGGTCTGCGAGAGCACCTTCTCCCCGATTGTAGTATGTGCCGAGCTTATATACAATTCCAAGAAGTTGGTTTTAGATCATTTACATTCATCCAATCAATTCGTTTATTAGCGCATATCGTTATTTTCCTCCAGTCAGGAGTTTACACACTTGTGTTGCCAATTCTGCCTCTTCAGGTCTTCGTTCCGTCTTGTTCCGTCCGCGTCACCGGCGGAATGTGATTAGTTCGATAATGGGATACAAGTGATTAGTTCGATGATAGGATACCAGTGAACCTTGTTAGTCCTCAGTGATTCAATTAGTCCCAGTCAGGACACGAGATGAACTTTGTTCCAGCCATGCGTAAGCGTGGCATGTCTCACTGTGCAGTGATTCAATTAGTCCCAGTCAGCGAATTTGTTGTTTGTGTCTTTTCCAGCAAAATCTTGTCCAGCAAAATTTTATTCCAACAATTCCCACGAAGTCTATGTGGCTGCGGGGTGACCACCTCCTGGAACGTGCGCTCCAGGAAACTCTCAGCCTCCTGTCTGCCTGGCAGTGACTCCAGCCATTCCCCAAGCTCAGAGACCCTGAGCTCGAGTTCCAGCCACTGGAGGCGCTTCCTGCACACGCGGTTCACCAGGACACGTGAAACGTCCCGGAGTTCCCGCATGGCACAGGAATTGCAGCCTTTGGTCCCATCGTTTGGCTTAAAATCTGTCTACTTAAGCTATAGATATATCTGTTGTTAGGTTAGTGTCCCCTTACCCCATTTATTATTCAATCAGTGACGGTCCCTTTGCCAGGCCTGCTGCCTGCGGCCCCTCTCCCAGATTCCAGCCCCAGCTCTGTGCTGACTGAGCTGCTCTCACCTGGGGACAGTGCATCAAGAAGGAGTTAGATATATTTCTTAAGGCTAAAGGGATCAAGGAATATGGGGAGAAGACAGGGACAGGGTACTGAGTTTGGATGATCAGCCATGATCTCATTAAATGGCGGAGCAGGCTCGAGGGGCCGAATGACCTACTCCTGCTCCTATCTTCTATGTTACTGCTAATGAGAGGGAGGAACTGAAAGAAATCAGTATTTGTAGGGAAATGGTGTTAGGGAAATTGACGGGAATGAAGGCCGATAAATCCTCAGGGCCTGATCATCTACATCCTAGGGTACTTAAGGAAGTGCCCTAGAAATAGTAGATGCATTGCTTGTCATCTTCCAAAATTCGATAGACTCTGGAACAGTTCCCATGGATTGGAGGGTAGCTAATGTTACCCCACTATTCAAAAAAGGTGGTAGAGAGAAAACGGGGAATTACAGACCGGTAAGCCTGACATCGGTAGTGGGGAAAATGCTAGAGTCCATTATAAAAGATGTTATAGCAGAGCACTTGGAAAACAGTGACAGGATCGGACAAAGTCAACATGGATTTACAAAAGGTAAATCGTGCTTGACTAATCTACTGGAATTTTTTGAGGATGTAACTGGTAAAATAGATAAGGGAGAACCAGTGGATGTGGTGTATTTGGACTTTCAGAAGGCTTTTGATAAGGTCCCGCATAAGGGATTAGCGTGTAAAGTTAAGGCACATGGGATTGGGGGCAAGGTACTGACTTGGATAGAGAACTGGTTGGCAGACAGGAAGCAAAGAGTTGGAATAAACGGCTCTTTTTCTGAGTGGTAGGCAGTGACTAGTGGGGTACCACAGGGATTGGTCCTCGGACCCCAGCTATTCATCACAATATATATAAATGATCTAGACGAGAGAACTAGATGTAATATCTCCAAGATTGCAGACGACACAAAGCTGGGTGGGCGTGTGTGCTGTGAGGAGGATGCCGAGAAACTCCAGGATGATTTGAACATGTTGGGTGAATAGGCAGAAGCATGGCAGATGCAGTATAATGTGGATAAATGTGAGGTTATCCACTTTGGTGGCAAAAACAGGAAGGCAAATTATTATCTGAACGGCAATAGATTGGGAGAAGCGGAAGTGCAATGAGACCTGGGTGTCCTTGTGCACCAGTCACTGAAAGTAAGCATGCAGGTGCAGCAGGCGGTTAAGAAGGCAAATGGTATGTTGGTCTTTGTAGTGAGAGGGTTTGAGTACAGGAACAAGGATGTCTTGCTGCAGTTGTACAGGGCCTTGGTGAGACCACACCTTGAGTATTGTGTGCAGTTTTGGTCGCCTTATCTGAAGAAGGATGTTCTTGCCATGGAGGGAGTGCAGCGAAGATTCGCCAGACTGATACCTGGGATGGCAGGAATGATGTATGAGGAGAGATTGGGACGATTGGACTTATACTCGCGGGAGTTTAGAAGAATGAGGGGATCTCATTGAAACTTATAAAATTCTAACAGGACTAAACAGACTAGATGCAGGAAGGATGTTCCCGATGGCCAGGGAGTCCAGAACCAGGGGTCACAGTCTAAGGATAAGGGGTAAGCCATTTAGGACTGAGATGAGGAAGAATTTCTTCACCCAGAGAGTGGTGAACCTGTGGAATTCTCTACCACAGAAGACAGTGGAGGCCAATACATTAAATATATTCCAGAAGGAGTTGGATATATTTCTTAAGGCTAAAGGGATCAAGTGATATGGGGAGAAGGCAGCGACCGGGTACTGAATTTGGATGATCAGCCATGATGTCATTGAATGGTGGAGCAGGCTCGAGGGGCCGAATGGCCTACTCCTTCTCCTATCTTCTATGTTTCTATGTTTCCCTCACTGATTGCGGCTCTTAACCAACACCGACTTTACAAAGAAAGCCCCGCGCGGCAGCCTGGAGCTCAGGGGCCCAGCGTGCAGGCACGGGGGAGGATGATTGACAGGGGCCCAGGGTGTGTGCTGAGCATGCGCGGTGCGGGCCGGGCGCCTGTGGAGCACGAGAGGGCGGGCCATGGGGCGCATGCGCGGGGTCAGCCACAACTCAGTGCGGCGGCCGGAGCGCTTTCTGGAGCGCGGGGGCTTGTGGGGATTGCAGCCGCCATTACTGTTGATCCTTTCAACCAACCTGTGCAGCAGCTGGGGCCTGAAAATCAGCTTCACTGCCCCTGGGCTGGGACAAGGGGGACATGAGGCAACATTCTCCCTCTTACCCCTCTCTACACTCCTTTTACAGGGTTTTAGAAGTGGAGCATTTACAGACAGGAAGCTCAGACCAAACATCACGTCAAGAACAGACAGACTCGCTCAATTCATCAGGACCTGATTCAGTCGCTCCTCCAATCTGCTGGCACCCCAGAGAATTCACACTAATGAGAGACATTTTAAATGTTCTGAGTGTGGGAAGAGCTTCAAAATCTACAAGCACCCAAAGAGACACCAGTGGCTACACACTGGGGAGAGCCCGTTCACCAGCCCCGTGTTCCAGAAGGGATTCACTCAGTCATCCGCTCCGATGATACACCAGCAAATTCACACTAGGGAGAGACCTTTAACCCACTCCACGTGTGGGCAGGGATTAATTGCACCCTCCGTGCTGCTGAGACACCAGCTTGTCCACACCGATGTGAGACCATTGACCTGCTCCGTGTTTTTGAAGTGATTCTCTCATTCTGCCACCCTCCTGAGACACCAGTTTGTTCACAGTGATGAGAGACCGATTAGATGTTCTGACTGTGGAAAGAGATTTAAAAGGTCCCAGGATCTGAAGAAACACAAGCTGGAGAGAGCAGGAGAGATTCTGTTCACCTGCTCAGTGTGTGGGAAGGGATTCACTCGGTCCTCAAATCTGCTGGCACACCAGCGCGTTCACACTGGGGAGAGGCCGGGGAAACATTCCGACTGTGGAAAAAGCTTTCAAATGTCCCAGGAGCTGAAGGGACACCAGCTGGAGAGAGCAGGAAAGAGACCGTTCACGTGCTCTGTGTGTGGGAAGGGATTCACTCGGTCATTCCACCTACTGAGACACCGGCGAGTTCACACTGGGGAGAGGGCGTTCACCTGCTGCTCCGTGTGTGGGAAGGGATTCACTCAGTCATCCAACCTACTGATACACCAGCGAGTTCACACTGATGAGAGACCATTTAAATGTTCTGACTGTGGGAAAAGGTTTAAAAGGTCCGGATATCTGAAGGTACACCAGCGAGTTCACACTGGGGAGAAACTGTTCACCTGCTCTGTGTGCGGGAAGGGATTCACTCAGTCATTCAACCTGGTGAGACACCAGCAAGTTCACACTGATGAGAGACCATTTAAGTGTTCTGAGTATGGGAAGAGCTTTAAAAGCTCTGGGGAGCTGAAAGAACACCAGCGAGTTCACACCGATCAGAGACCATTTACATGTTCTGTCTGTGGGATGAGCTTTAAAAGCTCTGGGAATCTGAACGGACACCAGCGAGTTCACACTGGGGAGAGACCATTCACCTGCTCCGTGTGTGGGAAGGGATTCACTCAGTCGTCCAGCCTACTGACACACCAGCAAGTTCACACTGATGAGAGACTATTTAAATGTTCTGACTGTGGGAAGACATTTAAATGGTCGAGGGCCCTGAAGAGACACCAGCTGGAGAGAGAAGGAAAGAGACCGGTCACCTGCTCCGTTTGTGGCAAAGGATTCACTCGGTCATCCCACCTGCTGACACACCAGCGAGTTCACACAGTTCTGTAGTGCAGGGCCCTGAAGGCAGCTGGGGTGACATGAACATGGAACGGATGAATGTTTTATAAATTCTTGTAAAGCTGTTTAATCTTTAAGACTGTTGTGCTGATGATTCCCTTCTTTTGACTGTTCATGGTGTTACATAGAATGTACAGCACAGAAACAGGCCATTCGGCCCAACTGGTCCATGCCAGTGTTTATGCCCCACACCCACCCTACTTCAATTAACTCAATCAACACCTCCTCCCATTCCTTTCTCCCTTGTGTGGCTTCCCCATAAATCCATCTGTGCTGTTCACCTCAACCACTCCTTGTGGTAACGAGTTCACCATTCTCACCATTCTCTGGGTAAAAAAGTTTCTCCTGAATTCCCTCCTCGATTTGTTAGTGACTTTTATATTTATAGCCACATAAATATGATGAGATTCTGTTAAGCTGACCAGTATGTTGTTGTACTTTGTCTTTTTCTGATGAATGAAACATTACTGAGCCCCTGTACCCGTGTTATGGGATGAAGTGCCAGACAAGTGAAGGCACAACGTCTGGGTGTGAATCTGATAATAACCTCACGGACCATATAGGTGTGATAACCAGACGGGCTTGTGGTTATAGTCTGGTCACAGATGGACTAAATTCCCTGAATTAGCAGGAGTTCAGGAGGCGGTTAACAGACGGGTCCAAACAATCCCATTTCCTGAGCGGTAACCAAGCTTGTGTATAAGAACAGGCCACTTAAGCCGTTGTCAGTTGGAACAGACTCGAGAAGATCGCGCGTGAATCCATTGTACTTCTATTCTCCAGATTGAGGGAATTATCACCCGATCTGTGTTATACAGCGCTCTTAATAAAGTCTGGAGAGACAATTTGTGTTTTTGTGAGCTTGATTATCTGGTATCCGAAACCCTGGGACTCCCGATCATTAGAGTCAACCTCAGTGTGTGGAAAGGGATTCCCTGGTGTATCCCACCCGCTGACACACCAGAGTGTCCACATTGTGACTGCGGTGGGTCGATTCCACTGTTTCCGATGCCTTTAATCACATCCAGGACTGAACCATGTTAATTCAGGCAACGGGGGCTTGTTAATGTTAAAACCCCAATAACTGGGCTGGATTTAAAGATTATTCCCTGTTCTCTCAGTACTAGTGAGCAGAGAGAAGCTGATGTTATAGAATCATAGAGCACAGTAGGATGCCTTTCGGCCCATCGTGCTGGTGCCGGCTCTTTGAAAGAGCGATGCAATTAGTCCCACTGCCCTGCTCTTTCCCCACAGCCCTGCAAATTTCTGCTTTTAGTATATATCCAATTCCCTTTTGAAAGTTACTATTGAATCTGCTTCCACCTCCCATTCAGGCAGTGCATTCCAGATCATCACAATTCGCTGTGTAAAAAAATTCTCCTAATTTCCTCGCTCGATTCTTTTGCCAATGATCTGAAATCTGTGTCCTCTCGTTACCGACCCTCCTGCCAGTGACAACAGCTTCTCCTTGTTTCCTCGATCAAAACCCCTCCTAATTTTGAACACCTCGATCACAGCTCCACTTAACCGTCTCTGCTCCAAGTTATATTGCCGCTGTTTTGTGAATTTTTGCTGTGATCGAGGTGCTGCATGTCCGTGCCTGGGGAATGGGACATTCTATCCTCGTGAGCACCGAGTGTCAGCATCCAGCAATCTCTGGTCAGGGACTGTCTTTTTAAACTGCCTCACCTGAGCTTTTTGACTCCCTGGTTTCATTATTAAACATTTCAGAGTTTTTGCAGACTGACCAAGGCTGAACAGATAAATGTGAGGTATTACATTTTGGTAGGAAGAATGGGGAGGTCACTTATCACTTGGAGGGTGCGAGTCTAGGTGGGGTAGAGGAACAAAGGGATCTCGGAGTACAAATACACAAATCACTAAAAGTTGCGACACAGGTTAGCAAGGCCATAAAAAAAGCAAACCAAGCACTAGGGTTTATTTCTAGAGGGATAGAATTGAAAAGTAGTGAAGTTATGCTAAACCTGTATCGAACCTTGGTCAGACCACACTTAGAGTACTGCGTACAGTTCTGGTCGCCATATTATAAAAAGGATATAGAGGCACTGGAGAGGGTGCAGAGAAGATTTACAAGGATGATACCAGAAATGCGAGGGTATACATATCAGGAAAGGATGAACAGGCTGGGTCTCTTTTCTCTTGAACACAGAAGGCTGAGGGGTGACCTAATAGAGGTCTTTAAAATTATGAAAAATGTTGATAGAGTGGATACAGAGAGAATGTTTCCACTTGTGGGGAAGAGCATAACTAGAGGCCTCAATATAAGATAGTCACCAAGAAATCCAATAGGGAATTCAGAAGAAACTTCTTTACCCAGAGAGTGGTGAGAATGTGGAACTCGCTGCCACAGGGAGTGGTTGAAGCGAATAGTATCGATGCATTTAAGGGGAGGCTAGACAAGCATATGAGGGAGAAGGGAGTCGAGGGTTATGCTGATAGATTTAGATGAGGAAAGACGGGAGGAGGCTCGAGTGGAGCATAAACACGGGCATGGACTGGTTGGGCCGAATGGCCTGTTTCTGTGCCGTATATCCAATGTCATCCTATGTCAAGTATCCCAGCTGGCTTAGCTCCAGGCACTTTAGCTCAGTGGGCAGCACTCTCACCTCTGAGTCAGAAGGTCGTGGGTTCAAGTCCCAGTCCAGAGACTTGAGCATAAAAATCTCGGTTGACACTCCAGTACTGAGAGAGTGCTGCGCTGTCAGAGGTGCCGTCTTTCGGATGAGATGTTAAACCGAGGCCCCCGTCTGCTCTTTCAGGTGGATGTAAAAGGTCCCATGGCACTACATTGAAGAAGAGCAGCGGAGTTCTCCCCGGTGTCCTGGGGCCAATATTTATCCCTCAATCAACATCACTGAAATAGATTATCTGGTCATTGTCACATTGCTGTTTGTGGGAGCTTGCTGTGCGCCAATTGGCTGCTGCGTTTCCTACATTACAACAGTGACTACACTTCAGAAGTTCTTCATTGGCTGTAAAGCGCTCTGGGGCATCCTGAGGTTGTGAAAGGCGCTATATAAATGCAAGTCTTTCTTTCTTAGCAAGAGGGCGAGTGTCAGTGGTTGGAGGGAGGAGCTCAGTGTTGTCACTGGGTGGACACAGACAGATTGAAGCTAAAAGACAGAGAATGCTGAAGTTTGGAATGATAACACCCAAAGTCAGGAGATGAGCCCTTTGCCTAGATAAGGGAGGTGGTTGCTAAGAGAACCACAGACCTAATAACACTGCAAACTGCTCAGGCAGCAGACTTGTTGCAACATGTGAGGTCACGAGTGAGTTGGTGCCCAGACAACAGAGGCTTGGGCATTCCTGAGAGAGACAAACTGGTTCTGTAACCGGGAGAACAGGTTGAGGGAGTCACCCTACGTGGGACGGCTCGTCTGAGGTGTTAACACAGAGGCAGCTTGGGAATGGGATGATCATAGAATCATAGAAATTTACAGCACAGAAGGAGGCCATTCAGCCCATCTTGTCCGTGCCGGCCGACAAAGAGCTATCCACCCGAATCCCACTTTCCAGCACTTGGTCCGTAGCCTTGTAGGTTACGGCACTTCAAGTACATATCTGTTAGGGTGAAAATTATATAGCTTAAAGCAGCAACATAAAGAATTAAAGAATGTATTGTAAGAAGTGAACTTGTAAATAAGAAACAAGACTAAACAAACTCAGTTTAAGACGGGGCGGCTGAGCTCGGGACACAAACTGTAATTCCCCCTTAGGCTTTACAACATTCGCTGCCCTCATTTTGTGTTAAATTCACAAAGCTTCCATCTTTGTCCCATGAGGATTCCCCATAGTATGTCTAAGTGCTGTTGTGGTGGGCAAGGGGCAGGAATTAACTGTTTGTGACTGTTCCCATTAAAACCATTGTGCTTGACATTAATTGAATTGAGGAATAGTTGACATTTTTAAGTAGTTTCTTGCCAGATTGAGGGTAGGCAAGATAATTGATAGAAGGCCTCCAATCAAATTACATCAGTGCCCTTCAGCCAGTCAGATTAATGTGTTCAAATGAGGCAAAATAAAATGAACAGTTATTGAATGTGGGAAACACTAAATATTTCACATTTATTCAGTGGTGCAGCCTTCTGCAAACTATTTGCTGGAAGCCCTTTGGATGTATTAATGTAATTCTACTATTCTATAATGCAAAGTCGATGAATCAGAATTGTGTGTATTGATGAGTTACAGTAATTGGTAGCTGCAAAACTGGCCATTTTGTAATTAACCGTTAAAAAGTGCCCAAAGTTCTGGAAGGTTCCATATCATTTAATGTTGCCAAACTAGTATCCTGTGAGGACCGGGGAGTTGTTGCTGGGGGAGCGAGATTGGTCGAAGACACCTGTGTGTAATATTTTGCGAGAATGTATAAAAGAAGTTTCAATACCTTGTTGCTAAGGGAACGTGATTGGGTGAGGACAAGAGAATTGTTGCTGGGGGAGAATGTTGTCAATTTCTGTCCTGGACTCTCAGTGATGGCTTTTGGAAACTCCTTTCACCGTCTGTGAGAAGGGCAGGATTGACAGACGGGGAAACTCAAACCAAACTTCACATCGAGATCTCAGAGAGTCACTCCATTCATCAGGACCTGAAATTCATCGGCCTTTTGAGTGTGGAAGGGGAAATGTTTGGGAGGTAAGTAGCACGGAGTCCAGTTCTACGGAGTACGGCTTCTACAGAGTACTTAACTCGGGAATTGGGTGAGTGAGCGAATTCGATGAGGTGGGGGTAAGAGGGGCTGCTTGATACGTGAAAAAATATAAACAACTAGGGTTTAATTAGGACTGTGGGCTAAGTTACAGTAAAGACCTAAAGCATATAGCTAAATGTAATAAATTAAACAAGGTTATTACCTAGATTAAAAACTATTAATAGACAATTGGGTATTTCAAAACTTGAAAACCTAATTAGTTAAATAAAATACAATAGAGATGGCCGGGCAGGTGATGTGTTGCAGCTGTAGCATGTGGGAGCTGGTGGACCCCAGTGTGATCCACAGCAACCACATAGAGTCATAGAGGCACAGAAGGAGGCCATTCGGCCCATCGAGTCCGAGCCGGCTCTCTGTAGAGCAATCCAGTCAGTCCCATTCCCCCGCTCTATCCCCGTAGCCCTGCAAGTTTATTTCCCCCAAGTGCCTATCCAGTCTCCCCTTGAAAACATTGAGTGTCTCCGCTTCCACCACTTCCGTCGGCAGCGAGTTCCAGGTCCTCACCAGTGGCTGCGTAAAAAAGTTTTTCCTCACATCCCCCCTGTATCTCTTGCCCAAAACCTTAAATCTCTGTCCCCTAGTCCTTGTACCATCAACTAGTGGGAACAGCCTTTCCCCGCCTAGCCTATCCAAACCCGTCATAATCTTGTACACCTCTGTCAAATCACCCCTCAACCTCCTTTGCCCTAATGAAAACAAATCCAGCTTCTCCAACCTGTCCTTGGAGCTAAGATCCCCCATCCCCGGAACCATTCTGGTAAATCTCCTCTGCACCCTCTCAAGGGCCTTCACATCCTTCCTAAAGTGTGGCGACCAGAAGTGTCTGCAGCTCGAGGAACTTCGGCTCAGAGTTAGAGTCATAGAGTTATACAGCACAGAAAGAGGCCCTTCGGCCCATCGTGTCCGCGCCGGCCATCAAGCCCTGTCTATTCTAATCCCATTTTCCAGCACTTGGTCCGTAACCTTGTATGCTATGGCGTTTCAAGTGCTCATCTAAATGCTTCTTGAATGTTGAGAGGGTTCCTGCCTCTACCACCCTTTCAGGCAGTGAGTTCCAGATTCCAACCACCCTCTGGGTGAAAAAGATTTTCCTCAAATCCCCTCTAAGCCTCCTGCCCCTTACCTTGAATCTATGCCCCCTGGTTATTGACCCCTCTACTAAGGGGAAAAGTTCCTTTCTATCTACCCTATCTATGCCCCTCATAATTTTGTACACCTGAATCAGGTCCCGCCTCAGCCTTCTCTGCTCCAAGGAAAACAACCACAGCCTGTCCAGTCTCTCTTCATAGCTGAAGTACTCCAGCCCAGGTAACATCCTGGTGAATCTCCTCTGCACCCTCTCCAGTGCAATCACATCCTTCCTATATTGTGGCTACCAGAACTGCACACAGTATTCCAGCTGTGGCCTAACTAGCATTTTGTACAGCCCTATCATAACCTCCCTGCTCTTATATTCTATGCCTCGGCTATTGAAACCAAGTATCCCATATGTCTTTTTAACCACCTTATCTACCTGTCCTGCTGCCTTCAGGGATCTATGTACATGCACACCAAGGTCCCTCTGATCCTCTGTCCTTCCTGGGGTCCTACCATTCATTGTGTATTCCCTTGCCTTGTTAGTCTTCCCAAAATGCATCACCTCACACTTTTCAGGGTTAAATTCCATTTGCCAATTTTCTGCCCATCTGACCAATCCGTCTATATCGTCCTGTAGCCTGAGGCTTCACTCCACCAGTTTTCATGTCATCTGCGAACTTACTGATCATACCTCCTACATTCATATCTAAATCATTAATGTACACTACAAACAGCAAAGGACCCAGCACTGATCACTACGGTACACCACTGGACACAGGCTTCCAGTCACAAAAACAACCTTTGACCATCACCCTCTGCCTCCTGCCACTAAGCCAATTTTGGATCCAATGTACCAAATTGCCCTGGATCCCATGGGTTCTTACCTTCTTGACCAATCTCCCATGTGGTACTTTGTCAAAAGCTTTACTGAAGTCCATGTAGACCACATCAACTGCACTACCCTCATCCACACACCTAGTCACCCCCTTGAAAAATTCAATCAAATTGGTTAGACATGATCTCCCCCTGACAAAGCCATGCTGACTATCCTTGATTAATCCTTGCCTCTCCAAGTGGAGACTAATTCTGTCCCTCAGAAATTTTTCCAATAATTTCCCTACCACTGATGTTAGGCTCACTGGCCTGTAATTTCCTGGTTTATCCCTACTACCCTTGTTGAATAATGGTACTACGCTAGCTCTCCTCCAGTCCTCCGGCACCTCCCCTGTGGCCAGAGAGGTTCTGAAAATTTGTGTCAGAGCCTCTGCAATCTCCTCCCTTGCCTCACACAGCAGCCTGGGATACATCTTGTCTGGGCCTGGGGATTTATCCACTTTTAAGGCCACTAAAACCACTAGTACCTCCTCCCTCGCAATACTAATTTGTTTAAGTATATCACAATCCCCCTGCCTGATTTCTATGCCTACATCATCCTTCTCCATAGTGAACACAGATGCAAAATATTCATTTAAAACCTCACCCACATCTTCTGGCTCTACACACAGATTGCCACTTTGGTCCCTAATGGGCCCGACTCTTTCCCTGGTTATCCTCTTGCCCTTAATATACTTATACTTTATTTTGCCCGCCAGTGATTTTTCATGCCCCCTCTTCGCTCTCCTAATTGCTTTTTTAAGTACCCCCCTGCACTTTCTATACTCCTCTAGGGCTTCCACTGTTTTTAGTCCTTTGTATCTGCCAAAAGCCTCCCTTTTTTTCCTAATCCATTCTTGTATGTCCCTTGACATCCAGGGTTCCCTGGGCTTGTTGGTCCCACCCTTGACCTTTACGGGAACATTTTGCCATTGTACTCTCTCTATTTTCTTTCTGAAAGATTCCCATTGCTCCGATGTGGATTTTCCTACAAGTAGCTGATCCCAGTCCACTTTGGCCAGATCCTGCCTTATCATATTAAAATCGGCCTTCCCCCAATTTAGAACCTTTATTTCTGGTCCATCTTTGTCCTTTTCCATGACTACCTTAAATCTCACCGAATTATGGTCACTGTCACCAAAATGCTCTCCTACTGACACTTCTACCACTTGCCCAGCTACATTCCCCAGGATTAGGTCCAGTACCGCCCCCTCTCTTGTCGGACTTTCTACATGCTGGCTCAAAAAGCTCTCCTGGATGCACTTTAAGAATTCTGCACCCTCTGAGCCTTTCACACAGATGAATGCTGGAGGAGGGGTGTGTCTGAAGTAAAAAGGCGGAGGTTGTGAATATTTATTTTATATTTAATCATATTTTCTGAAGTATTGTCTTACTTTAAATTAAATTGAAAAGGGTTTATTTTTTGCTTTGAGGTGCCTGCTGTACATGTTCCATGTCTCTGAGGCATACAGGAGGGCGGGTATCACTACTGCTCTGTAGACCATGAGCTTGGTGCCGGGTTTGAGGTCCTGGTCTTCAAACACTCTCTTCCTCAGGCGACCGAAGGCTGCACTGGCACACTGAAGGCGGTGTTGGACTTTGTCGTCTATGTCTGCCCTTGTTGACAGTAGGCTCCCGAGGTATGGAAAGTGGTCCACGTTGTCCAAGGCCTTGTTGTGGATTTTGATAATCGGGGGGCAGCACTGCACGGCGGGGGCAGGTTGGTAGAGGACCTTTGTCTTACGAGTGCCCTCCGCCAAATTGAAGAAGCTCCGCTCGGGGCCCGGATCCGCGGACTCTCAGGTTTGGATTCCCCTTTATTCTCTCCCCTCCTCTGATCTCAATCGGATCTGGGGGAAAACTCACTTTCCCTCACTGATTGCGGCTCTTCACCAACACCGACTTTACAAAGAAAGCCCCGCGCGGCAGCCTGGAGCTCAGGGGCCCAGCACGCAGGCATGGGGAGGATGATTGACAGGGGTCCAGTGTGTGTGCTGAGTATGCGCGGTGCGGGCCGGGCGCCTGTGGAGCAGGAGAGGGCGGGGCCATGGGGCGCATGCGTGGGGTCAGCCACAACTCAGTGCGGCGGCCGGAGTGCTTTCTGGAGTGCGGGGGCTTGTGGGGATTGCAGCTGCCATTACTGTCGATCCTTTCAACCAACCTGTGCAGCAGCTGGGGCCTGAAAATCAGCTTCACTGCCACTGGGCTGGGAAAAGGGGGACATGAGTACAGGTACCGTACCATCGTGGTTATGTTATCTCAGAGGCCTGGACTAGTGATCTGGAGAAGTGAGTTCAAGTGAGAACTATATCTAACTCCTTCTTGAATATATTTAACAATTCATTAAATATATTCAAGAAGGACTTAGATATATTTCTTAAGGCTAAAGGGATCAAGGGATATGGGGAGAAGGCAGGGACAGGGTACTGAATTTGGATGATCAGCCATGATCTCATTGAATGGCGGAGCAGGCTCGAGGGGCCGAATGGCCTACTCCAGCTCCTATCTTCTATGTTTCTATGTAATCCCAGCACAGCAGCTGCAGAACTTGAATTCAGTTAATTAAATAAATCTGGAATTAAAAGGCTAGTAATGGTGACCATGAAACCGTCGTTAAAAACCCATCTGGTTCACTAATCTGACTGGCTTAGATGTGACTTCAGACTCACAGCAATGTGGTTGTCTCTTCACTGCCCTCTGAAGTGACCTAGCAAGCCCCTCAGTTATACCAAACCACTGCAAAGAAGTGTAACCGCACTGTGGGAGCACCTTCACCACACGGACTGCAGCGGTTCAAGGCGACGGCTCGCCACCACCTTCTCAAGGGCAACTAGAGATGGGCAATAAATGCTGGTGTTGCCAGCGATGCCCACATTCCGTGAAGGCTAATGGGATCAATTGAATGGCGGAGCAGGCTCGAGGGGCAGAATGGCCGACTCCTGGTCCTATCTTTTATGTTTCTATGAATGATTATATAAAAAAAATTGAGACAACATTCTCCCTCTTACCCCTTTCTACACTCCTTTCACAGGGTTTTGAAGTTGAGCCTTTACGGACAGGAAGCTCAGACCGAACATCACGTCAAGATCTGACAGAGTTACAGGATTCCTCAGGACCTGATGCAATCGGTCCTCCAATCTGCTGGCACACCAGTGAACCAGAGAGTTCACACTGATGAGAGACCTTTGAAATGTTCTGAGTGTGGGAAGAGCTTCAAGATCTACAAGCACCTGAAGCGACACCAGTGGCTACACATTGGGGAGAGCCTGTTCACCGGCCCCGTGTCTGGAAGGGATTCACTCAGTCATCCGCTCCGATGATACACCAGCAAGATCACACGAGGGAGAGACCTTTAACCCGCTCCGTGTGTGGGAAGGGATTAATTGCACCCTCCGTGCTGCTGAGACACCAGCTTGTCCACACCGATGTGAGACCGTTGACCTGCTCCGTGTTTTTGAAGCGATTCTCTCATTCTGCCACCCTCCTGAGACACCAGCTTGTTCACAGTGATGAGAGACCGATTAAATGTTCTGACTGTGGGAAGAGATTTAAAAGGTCCCAGGATCTGAAGAGACACCAGCTGGAGAGAGCAGGAGAGATTCTGTTCACCTGCTCCGTGTGTGGGAAGAGATTCATTTGGTCCTCGAATCTGCTGGCACACCAGCGAGTTCACACTGGGGAGAAACCAGTGAAACATTCTGACTGTGGGAAAAGCTTTAAAAGGTCCCAGGAGCTGAAGGGACACCAGCTGGAGAGAGCAGGAAAGAAGCCATTCACCTGCTCCGTGTGTGGGAAGGGATTCACTCAGTCATCCAACCTACTGACACACCAGCAAGTTCACACTGATGAGAGACCATTTACATGTCCTGTCTGTGGGAAGAGCTTTAAAAGCTCCGCGGAACTGAAGTTACACCAGCGAGTTCACACTGATGAGAGACCATTTAAATGTTCGGACTGTGGGAAGAGCTTTAAAACCTCTGGGGATCTGAAGCAACACCAGCGAGTTCACTCCGATCAGAGACCATTTACATGTTCTGTCTGTGGGAAGAGCTTTAAAAGCTCCAGGAATCTGAACGGACACCAGCGAGTTCACACTGGGAAGAGGCCATTCACCTGCTCAGTGTGTGGGAAGGGATTCACTCAGTCATCCAACCTGTTGAAACACCAGCAAGTTCACACTGATGAGAGACCGTTCACCTGCTCCGTGTGTGGGAAGGGATTCACTCAGTCAGCCCACCTGGTGAAACACCAGCAAGTTCACACTGATGAGAGACCATTTAACTGTTCTGTCTGTGGGAAGAGCTTTAAAACCTCTGGGGATCTGAAGGGACACCAGCGAGTTCACTCCGATCAGAGACCATTTAACTGTTCTGACTGTGGGAAGAGCTTTAAAACCTCTGCAGATCTGAAGGGACACCAGCGAGTTCACTCCGATCAGAGACCATTTACATGTTCTGACTGTGGGAAGAGCTTTAAAAGCTCCGGGAATCTGAAGGGACACCAGCGAGTTCACACTGGGGAGAGGTCATTCACCTGCTCTGTGTGTGGGAAGGGATTCACTCTGTCCTCGAATCTACTGAGACACCAGCGAGTTCACACTGTTCTGTAGCTCAGGGCCCTGTAGAAAGCTGGGGTGACATGAACATGGAATGGATGAATGTTTTATAAATCTTGTACTGCTGTTTAATCTTTAAGACTGTTGTGCTGATGATTCTCTTCGATTGACTGTTCATGGTGTTACATAGAATGTACAGCACAGAAACAGGCCATTCGGCCCAACTGGTCCATGCCAGTGTTTATGCCCCACACCCACCCTACTTCAATTAACCCGATCAACATCTCCTCCCATTCCCTTATCCCTCATATGGCTTCCCCTTAAATGCATCTGTGCTGTTCACCTCAACTACTCCTTGTGGTAGTGAGTTCCCCATTCTACCACTCTCTGGGTAAAGAAGTTTCTCCTGAATTCACTACTGGATTAAATAGTAACAGTTTTATATTTATGGCCCCATAACTATGATGAGATTCTGTTAAGCTGACCAGAATGTTGTTGTACTTTGTCTTTTTCTGATGAATGAAACATTACTGAGCCCCTGTACCCGTGTTATGGGATGAAGTGCCAGACAAGTGAAGGCACAACCTCTGGGTGTGAATCTAATAATAACCTCACGGACCGTGTAGGTGTGATAACCAGACAGGCTTGTGGTTATAGTCTGGTCACAGATGGACTAAATTCCCTGAATTAGCAGGAGTTCAGGAGGCGGTCAACAGACGGGTCCAAACAATCCCATTTCCTGAGCGGTAACCAAGCTTGTGTATAAGAACAGGCCACTTAAGCCGTTGTCAGTTGGAACAGACTCGAGAAGGTCGCACGTGAATCCACTGTACTTCTATTCTCCAGATTGAGGGAATTATCACCCGATCTGTGTTATGCAGCGCTCTTAATAAAGCCTGGAGAGACAACTTGTGTTCTTGTGAGCTTGATTATCTGGTATCCGAAACCCTGGGACTCCCGATCATTAGAGTCAACCTCAGTGTGTGGAAAGGGATTCCCTGGTGTATCCCACCCGCTGACACACCAGAGTGTCCACAGTGTGACTGCGGTGGGTCGATTCCACTGTTTCCGATGCCTTTAATCACATCCAGGAGTGAACCATGTTAATTTAGGCAACTGGGGCTTCTTAATGTTAAAACCCCAATAACTGGACTGGATTTTTATATTCTGTATCAATAAATCAGTTTCGTTAGAAACACAGTCGATTGAGTCCTTGTTTCTAAGATAAGTCGAGAGCCAATTGATGACTTGTTACAGACATTCACTGTCCTCAATAACTGTGTCCAGGAGAGAAGCTGAGGGGCTTCTGCTACTTTTGTGGGGTGAATTTTTGTGCTCATCAAGGTTCTGGATGTCCTTATGGGGAAAGGAACATTTTAACATTCTCAGCACCTGGTGTCAACATCAAACACTCCGAGGGCAGGTACAGCACGGGTTAGATACAGAGTAAAGCTCCCTCTACACTGTCCCATTAAACTCTCCCAGGGCAGGTACAGCACGGGTTAGATACAGAGTAAAACTCCCTCTACACTGTCCGATTAAACACTCCCAGGGCAGGTACAGCACGTGTTAGATACAGAGTAAAGCCCCCTCTACACTGTCCCATCAAACAATCTCAGGACAGGTACAGCACAGGTTAGATACAGAGTAAATCTCCCTCTACACTGTCCCATCAAACACTCCCAGGGTAGATACAGCACAGGTTAGATACAGAGTAAAGCTCCCTCTACACTGTCCCATCAAACACTCCCAGGGCAGGTACAGCACGGGTTAGATACAGAGTAAAGCCCCCTCTACACTGTCCCATTAAACACTCCCAGGGCAGGTACAGCACGGGTTAGATAGAGTAAAGCTCCCTCTACACTGTCCCATTACACACTCCCAGGGCAGGTACAGCACAGGTTAGACACCGAGTAAAGCTCCCTCTACACTGTCCCATTAAACGCTCCCAGGGTAGGTACAGCATGGGTTAGATACAGAGTAAAGCTCCCTCTACACTGTCCCATCAAACACTCCCAGGGTAGATACAGCACGGGTTAGATACAGAGGAAAGCTCCCTCTACACTGTCCCATCAAACACTCCCAGGGCAGGTACAGCACAGGTTAGATACAGAGTAAAGCTCCCTCTACACTGTCCCATCAAACACTCCCAGGGCAGGTACAGCACGGGTTAGATACAGAGTAAAGCTCCCTCTACACTGTCCCATTAAACACTCCCAGGGCAGGTACAGCACGGGTTAGATAGAGTAAAGCTCCCTCTACACTGTCCCATTACACACTCCCAGGGCAGGTACAGCACAGGTTAGACACCGAGTAAAGCTCCCTCTACACTGTCCCATTAAACGCTCCCAGGGTAGGTACAGCATGGGTTAGATACAGAGTAAAGCTCCCTCTACACTGTCCCATCAAACACTCCCAGGGCAGGTACAGCACAGGTTAGATACAGAGTAAAGCTCCCTCTACACTGTCCCATCAAATACTCGCAGGGCAGGTACAGCATGGGTTAGATACAGAGTAAAGCTCCCTCTACACTGTCCCATCAAACACTCCCAGGGCAGGTGCAGAATTGACGTTAAGATCTGACAGATCGCTCGATTCATCGGGACCTGAATATCATCGGCCTTTGCACATGGAAGGAGAGAGCAGTGATCACAGCGCGGACAAACCGCACGTGTGTTCTGTGTGTGGACTCGGTTTCAGCCGATCGCCTGACCTGGTGAGACACGTGCACCGTCACACCGAGTAAAGGCGGGGTTGGTGGGAAGGGATTCAGTTCCCCGTCCATCAGAAGTTCATCGGCGCAGTCACACGAGGGACAGTCCGTTCACCTGCTCCGTGTGTGCGAAGGGAATTGTTTATCCATCCCACCTGCTGAGGCACCAGCGAGCTCACTCTGATGAGAGACCGTTTAAATGTTCTGGCTGTGGGAAGAGCTTTGAAAGCACCGGGGAGATGAAGGGACACCAGCGTGCTCACACTGGAGAGAAACCCTTTAAATGCTCTGACTGTGGGAAGAGCTTTAAAAGCTCGAAGAGCCTGAAGAGACACCAGCGAGTTCACACTGTTCCTAGAATCTTACAGCACAGAAGGTTCTTGGGCCCATTGTGATGTGTCGGCTCTTTGAAAGAGCTGTTGAATTTAGTCCCACTCCCCGGCTTTATCCCCATAACCTGCAAACTAGTCCTCTTCAAGTACATGTCCAATTGTCTTTGAAAGTTCCTATTGTACCACATAGAAGGCTGGTTGAGGTGGCTCATGGAATAGGTGGGTCAGCGGCAGCTTGGATAAGGAATTGGCTTAAGGACAGAAACAGTGAGTTGTGGTAAATGGCTGTTTTTCAGACTGGAGGATTGTAGACAGTGGTGTTCCCCAAGGGTCAGTGCTGGGGCCACTGCTTTTTTTGATATATATAAATGACCTGGATATTGGAATACAGAGTAGAATTTCTAAATTTGCCGATGACACCAAACTTGGGGGTGTGGCAAACAGTGAGGATGATACCAATCGACTGCAACAGGACATAGAAAGGCTAGCAGAATGGGCAGACAAGTGGCAGATGGAATTTAATACAGAGAAGTGTGAGGTGATGCATTTTGATAGAAGGAACAGGGACAGGCAATATACACTTAATGGCACAGTTTTAAAGAGTGTGCAGGGACAGAGGGACCTGGGAGTTAATGTGCGTAGGTCCCTGAAGGTGGCAGGACATATTGAGAGTGGTTAACAAAGCATTTGGGATCTTGGGCTTCATAAATAGAGGTATTGAGTACAAAAGTAGAGAAGTTATGCTGAACCTTTATAAAGCGCTGGTTAGGCCACAACTGGAGTATTGCATCCAGTTCTGGTCACCACGCTTTAGGAAGGATGTGAAGGCTCTTGAGAGGGTGCAGAGGAGATTTACCAGAATGGTTCCGGGGATGGGGGATCTTAGCTACAAGGACAGGTTGGAGAAGCTGGATTTGTTTTCATTAGAGCAAAGGAGGTTGAGGTGTAGGAACGGCGGTTCCTAACTAAATAACTGAGTTCAACTCGATGAATCAAAAGACTGGAATTTAATAATAACAAAGTTAACTGGAAGATACAAGGAGGATCTCAATATATGTCTGCTCAGGATGCCAGGTAGTCGAAGACTGCTGGAAAGTTCTCTCGGCTGACGCCATGATGTCATCACGCTCTTCGCGCCACTGGCGGTCACGTGATCGGCGTCATGATGTCACCATGCAGGATACAGGCAAGTACATACAGTAAAGGTAACAATCAGTTTAAAGGTGCAGTCCCCGGCTGCACTACAATGCAATTAAGGGGATTATTCTAAGTTACTCTGAGTCTCTTGTGGCTCCTCCACAGAGGGGTGATTTGATAGAGGTGTACAAGATTATGATGGGTTTGGATAGGCTAGATGGGGAAAGGCTGTTCCCACTAGTTGATGGTACAAGGACTAGGGGACACAGTTTTAAGGTTTT
The DNA here is from genome assembly GCF_052327205.1 of Somniosus microcephalus. Lineage (NCBI taxonomy): Eukaryota > Metazoa > Chordata > Chondrichthyes > Squaliformes > Somniosidae > Somniosus > Somniosus microcephalus. Next base: position 27,790 of record NW_028225687.1, on the reverse strand, counting down.
GGGCAACAGATACAGGAGCAACGTGAGGAACAACTTTTTTACGCAGCGAGTGATGAGGACCTGGAACTCGCTGCCGACGGAAGTGGTGGAAGCGGAGACACTCAATGTTTTCAAGGGGAGACTGGATAGGCACTTGAGGGCAATAAACTTGCAGGGCTACGGGGATAGAGCGGGGGAGTGGGACTGACTGGATTGCTCTACAGAGTCAGCACAAACTTGATGGGCCGAATGGCCTCCTTCTGTGCCATTATGACTCTATGACTCTCTACCAACTAGAAGGACAAGGGCAGCAGGTGCATGGGAACACCACCACCTCCACGTTCCCCTCCAAGTCACACACCATCCTGACTTGGAAGTATATCGGCCGATCCTTCATCGTCGCTGGGTCAAAATCCTGGAACTCCCTCCCGAACAGCACTGCGGGAGCACCTTCACCACACGGACTGCAGCGGTTCAAGAAGGTGGCTCACCACCACTTTCTCAAGGGCAATTAGGGATGGGCAATAAATGCTGGCATTACCAGTGACGCCCAGATCCCATGAACAAATTGAAATAAACGACCTCCCTGATTTTGTCCGTTTATTTTCCTTTCCTGCTCTTTCTCTTCTTGCCTTTCCTCTCCACATCTCTCTCTAATTGGCTGCTACATTACATTCCTACATGACCACACGTCAGAAGTCCTGCAATTGCTGCACAGCGCTTGGAGATGTCCTGAAATTGTGAAAGGTGCTGTACATATTCAAGATCTTTCTTTCTTCGTACTTATCTTCTCCTCTCCAGTCTCATTTTTGAAATGTCAATGTTTCTGATCATCACTCACTTTCTCCTCAAATTCTTTTCTTCTCATCTCCTTCATTTGTCTCTTTCTTACTTTGATCTTTAGTTTTTCTTTCCTTGTCTCTCATTTACTTCTAACGTCCTGTTTCGCTTCCCTTATTACTCTCACTACTACCTCAATGCTAATCAATCGGGGGAAACTCTCCACTGGCTGGAGTCAGACCGAGCACAAAGGAAGATGGTTGTGGTGGTTGGAGGTCAATCATCACAGCCCCAGGATATCGCTGCAGGTGTTCCTCAGGGCAGTGTCCTCGGCCCAACCATCTTCAACTGCTTCATCAGTGACCTTCCCTCCATCATAAGGTCAGGAGTGGAGATGTTCGCTGATGACTGCACAGTGTTCAGTTCCATTTGCAACTCCTCAGATAATGAAACCGTCCATGCCCGCATGTAACAAGACCTGGACGACATTCAGGCTTGGGCTGATAAGTGGCAGGTAACATTTGCACCACACAAGTGCCAGGCAATGACTATCTCCGACAAGCGAGCATCTAACCACCTCCCCTTGACATTCAACGGCATCACCATTACCGAATCCCCCACCATCAACATCCTGGGGGGTCACCATTGACCAGAAACTTAACTGGACCAGCCACATAAATACTGTGGCAACAAGAGCAGGTCAGAGGCCGGGAATTCTGCGGCGAATGTCTCACCTCCTGACTCCCCAAAGACTTTCCACCATCTACAAGGCACAAGTCAGGAGTGTGATGGAATACTCTTCACTGGTCTGGATGAGTGCAGCTCCAACAACACTCAAGAAGCTCGACACCATCCAGGACAAAGCAGCCCGCTTGATTGGCACCCCATCCGCCAACTTAAACATTCACTCCCTCCAGCACCAGCGCACCGTGGCTGCAGTGTGTACCTTCAACAAGATGCACTGCAGCAACTCGCCAAGGCTTCTTCGGCAGCACCTCCCTTCCCGCGACCTCTTCTACCTAGAAGGACAAGGACAGCAGGCTCATGGGAACACCTGATAGAATACATAGATCCCTGAAGTCAGCAGGACAGGTAGATAAGGTGGTTAAAAAGGCATATGGGATACTTGCCTTCATTAGCTGAGGCATAGAATATAAGAGCAGGGAGGTTATGATGGAGCTGTACAAAACGCTAGTTAGGCCACAGCTGGAATACTGTGTGCAGTTCTGGTCGCCACACTATAGGAGGGATGTGATTGCATTGGAGAGGGTGCAGAGGAGATTCACCAGGATGTTACCTGGGCTGGAGCACTTCAGCTATGAAGAGAGACTGGACAGGCTGGGGTTGTTTTCCTTTGAGCAGAGAAGGCTGAGGGGGGACCTGATTGGGGTGTACACAATTATGAGGGGCATAGATAGGGTAGGTAGAAAGGAACTTTTCCCCTTAGTAGAGGGGTCAATAACCAGGGGGCATAGTTCCAAGGTAGGGGCAGGAGGTTTAGAGGAGATTTGAGGAAAAACTTTTTCACCCAGAGGGTGGTTGGAATCTGGAACTCACTGCCTGAAAGGGTGGTAGAGGCAGGAACCCTCACAACATTCAAGAAGCATTTAGATGAGTACTTGAACCGCCATAGCATACAAGGCTATGGACCAAGTGCTGTAAAATGGGATTAGAATAGACAGGGCTTGATGGCCGGCGCGGACACGATGGGCCGAAGGGCCTCTTTCTGTGCTGTATAACTCTATGACTCTATGACCACCAACTCCAAGTCAAACACCATTCTGACTTGGAAGTATATTGCCATTCCTTCATCGTCACTGGGTCAAAGTCCTGGAACTCCCTCCCTAACAGCGCTGTGAGAGTACCTTCACCACACGGACAGCAGCGGTTCAAGGCGGCGGCTCACCACCACCTTCTCAAGGGCAATTAGGGATGGGCAATAAATGCTGGCCTTGCCAGTGACGCCCACATCCCATGAACGCATTAAAAAAAACTTCATCCCATAACACGCGTACAAGGGCTCAATAATGTTTAATTCATCAGAAAAAAGACAAAGTACAACAACATACTGGTCAGCTTAACAGAATCTCATCATATTTATGAGGCCACAAACTTAAAATAGTCACTAATAAATCGAGTAATGAATTCAGGAGAAGTGTCTTTACCCAGAGGATGGTGAGAATGGGGAACTCGCTACCACAGGGAGTAGTTGAGGTGAACAGCACAGATGCATTTATGGGGAAGCCACACAAGGGAGAAAGGAATGGGAGGAGATGTTGATCGGGTTAATTGAAGTAGGGTGGGTGTGGGGCATAAACACTGGCATGGACCAGTTGGGCCGAATGGCCTGTTTCTGTGCTGTACATTCTATGTAACACCATGAACAGTCAATCGAAGGGAATCATCAGCACAACAGATTGAAAGATTAATCAGCAGTACAAGAATTTATAAAACATTCATCCGTTCCACATTCATGTCACTCCAACTGTCTACAGGGTCCTGCACTATAGAACAGTGTGAACTCGCTGGTGTCTCACCAGGCTTGATGACTGAGTGAATCCCTTCCCACACACAGAGCAGGTGAATGGTCTCTCCCCAGTGTGAACTCGCTGGTGTCTCAACAGGTTAGATGACTGAGTGAATTCCTTCCCACACACAGAGCAGGTGAACGGTCTCTCCCCAGTGTGAACTTGCTGGTGTCCGTTCAGATTCCTGGAGCTTTTAAAGCTTATCTCACAGACAGAACATGTAAATGGTCTCTGATCGGAGTGAACTCGCTGGTGTTGCTTCAGATCCCCAGAGGTTTTAAAGCTCATCCCACAGTCAGAACATTTAAATGGTCTCTGATTGGAGTGAACTCGCTGGTGTCTCTTCAGATCCCCAGAGATTTTAAAGCTCTTCCCATAAACAGAACATTTGAATGGTCTCTCATCAGTGTGATATCGCTGGTGTGTCAGTAGGTGGGATGACTGAGTGAATCCCTTCCCACACACGGAGCAGATTAATGGCCTCTTTCCTGCTCTCTGCAGCTGGTGTCCCTTCAGCTCCTGGGACATTTGAAAGCTTTTCCCACAGTCGGAATGTTTCACCGGCCTCTCCCCAGTGTGTACTCGCTGGTGTTCCAGCAGATTCGAGGACCGAGTGAATCTCTTCCCACACACGGAGCAGGTGAACAGAATCTCTCCTGCTCTCTCCAGCTGGTGTCTCTTCAGATCCTGGGACCTTTTAAATCTCTTTCCACAGTCAGAACATTTAATGTGAACAAGCTGGTGTCTCAGGAGGGTGGCAGAATGAGAGAATCGCTTCAAAAACACGGAGCAGGTCAAAGGTCTCTCATCGGCGTGGACAAGCTGGTGTCTCAGCAGCACGGAGGGTGCAATTAATCCCGTCCCACACACGGCGCGGGTTAAAGGTCTCTCCCTCATGTGAATTTGCTGTTGTATCATTGGAGCGGATGGCTGAGTGAATCCCTTCCACACACGGGGCCCGGGTTTCTCCCCAGTGTGTGGCCACTGGTGTCGCTTCAGGTACTTGTAGATTTTGAAGCTCTGTCAGAACATTTAGAAGGTCTCTCATCAGTGTGAACTCACGGGTGTGCCAGCAGATTCAAGGAGCAACTGAATCAGGTCCTGAGGAATCACGTAACTCTGTCAGAATTTGAGGTGATGTTTGGTTTGAGCTTCCTGTCTGTAAATGCTCCACTTCTAAAACCCTGTAAAAGGAGTGTAGAAAGGGTAAGGGGGGAAGCAGGGTTTTTTTGGGCTAATTTTGCCTCAAGGAACAAACAGGGCAGAGCCGGTCCCACTGGTGTCCAGCCGTGCCCACAATAACCAGCGGGCCAGAAACAGCCCAATACACCTCACTGACTTGGCCCTGAAGTCAAATCAAGTCTCATCAAAGTCTCATCAAATGACATCCCTTGTGACTGTGACAAAGGTAAACTATCTCTCCTCGTCCTTCCTGACTTGTCTGCAGCCTTTGACACGGTTGACCACTCCATCCTTCTCCAACGCCTCTCCACCGTCGTCCAGCTGGGCGGGACTGCACTCGCCTGGTTCCATTCTTATCTATCTAATCATAGCCACAGAATCACCTGCAATGGCTTCTCTTCCCGCTCCCGCATCGTTACCTCTGGTGTCCCCCAAGGATCTATCCTTGGGCCCCTCCTATTTCTCATCTAAATGCTGCCCCTTGGCGACATCATCTGAAAACACAGCGTCAGTTTCCACATGTACGCTGACGACACCCAGCTCTACCTCACCACCACTTCTCTCGACCCCTCCACGATCTCCAATCCGGTTCTGGGTGAGCAGAAATTTTCTCCAATTAAATATTGGGAAGACTAAAGCAATTGTTTTCAGTCCCTGCCACAAACTCTGTTCCCTAGCCACTGGCTCCATCCCTCTCCCTAACATCTCTCTGAGGCTGAACCACACTATTTGCAAACTTAGTGTCATATTTGACCCTGAAATGAGCTTCCGAACACATATCCGCAGCATAACAAAGACCGCCTACTTCCACCTCGGTAACATGGCCCGTCTCCACCCCTGCCTCAGCTCATCCGCTGCTGAAACCCTCACCCGGGCCTTTGTTACCTCTAGACTCGACTATTCCAACACACTCCTGGCTGGCCTCCCACATTCTACCCTATGTAAACTTGAGGTGATCCAAAACTACCCGTGTCGTAACTCAACGCCAAGTCCCGTTCACCCATCACCCCTGTGCTCGCTGACCTACATTGGCTCCCGGTTAAGCAATGATTCGATTTCAAAATTCTCATCCTTCTTTTCAAATCCCTCCATGGCCTCACCCCTCCCTATCTTAGTTATTCCCTTCAGCCTCACAACCACCCGCCCCCCGCGATACAATCACAGAAAAATTATGGCACAGAAGGAGGCCATTCAGCCCATCTTGTCTGTGCCGGCCGATTAAGTGCTATCCACACTAATCCCACTTTCCAGCACTTGGTCCGCAGCCTTGTAGGTTACGGCACTTCAAGTGCACATCCAAGTACCTTTTTAAATGTGATGAGAGTTTCTGCCTCTACCACCCTGTCAGGCAGTGAGTTCCAGACCCCCACCACCCACTGGGTGAAAACATTTCTCCTCAACTCCCCTCGAAACCTCCGACCAATTACTTTAAATCTACGCCCCCTGGTTGTGGACCCCTCTGCCAAGGGAAATAGGTCCTTCCTATCTCGGCCCCTCAGAATTTTATACACCTCAATCAGGTCTCCCCTCAGCCTCCCCGGTTCCAAAGAAAACAACCCCCCTCCCTGAGATATCTACGCTCCTCCAATTCTGCCCTCTTGAAACATAGAAGATAGGAGCAGGAGTAGGCCATTCAGCCCCTCGAGCCTGCTCCTCCATTCAATGCGATCATGGCTGATCATCCAAATTCAGTACCCCGTCCCTGCCTTCTCCCCATATCCCTTGATCCCTTTAGCCTTAAGAAATATATCCAACTCCTTCTTGAATATATTTAATGAATTGGCCTCAACTGTCTTCTGTGGTAGAGAATTCCACAGGTTCACCACTCTCTGGGTGAAGAAATTCCTCCTCATCTCTGTCCTAAATGGCTTACCCCTTATCCTTAGACTGTGACCCCTGGTTCTGGACTCTCAGACCATCGGGAACATCCTTCCTACATCTAGTCTGTCCAGTCCTGTCAGAATGTTATAAGTTTCAATGAGATCCCCTCTCATTCTTCTAAACTCCAGCGAGTATAAGCCCAATCGATCCAATCTCTCCTCATACATCATTCCTGCCATCCCAGGTATCAGCCTGGTGAATCTTCGCTGAACTCCTTCCATGGCAAGAACATCCTTCCTCAGATAAGGCAACCAAAACTGTACACAATACTCAAGATGTGGTCTCACCAAGGCCCTGTACAACTGCAACAAGACATCTTTGTTCCTGTACTCGAATCCTCTCGCTATGAAGGCCAACATACCATTTGCCTTCTTAACCGCCTGCTGCACCTGCATGCTTACCTTCAGTGACTGGTGCACAAGGACACCCAGGTCACGTTGCACTTCCCCTTCTCCCAATCTATTGCCATTCAGATAATAATCTGCCTTCCTGTTTTTGCCACCAAAGTGGATAACCTCGCATTTATCCACGTTATATTGCATCTGCCATGCTTCTGCCCAATCACCCAACCTGTCCAAATCATACTGGAGTTTCTCAACATCCTCCTCACAACACACACGCCCACCCATCTTTGTGTCGTCTGCAAACTTGGAGATATTACATCTAGTTCCCTCATCCAGATCATTAATATATATTGTGATAGCTGGGGTCCAAGGACCGATCTCTGCGGTACCCCACTCGTCACTGCCTGCCACTCGGAAAAAGAGCCGTTTATTCCAACTCTTTGCTTCCTGTCTGCCAACCAGTTCTCTATCCAAGCCAATACCTTGCTCCCAATCCCATTTGCCTTAACTTTACACGCTAATCTCTTATGCGGGACCTAATCGAAAACCTTTTGAAAATCCAAATACACCACATCCACTGCCCCTCCGACAGTGCGGCGCTCCCTCAGTACTGCCCCTCCAACAGTGCGGCGCTCCCTCAGTACTGCCCCTCCAACAGTGCGGAGCTCCCTCAGTACTGCCCCTCCGACAGTGCAGCACTCCCTCAGTACTGCCCCTCCGACAGTGCGGAGCTCCCTCAGTACTGCCCCTCCGACAGTGCAGCGCTCCCTCAGTACTGCCCCTCCGACAGTGCGGTGCTCCCTCAGTACTGCCCCTCCGACAGTGCGGCACTCCCTCAGCATCGCACTGGAGTGTCAGCCTCGCTTTATATGCTCAAGTCCCTGGAGCGGGATTTGAAATCTCAACCTTCTGACTCTGCTATCCACTGAGCCACAGCTGACTCCAGTCTTTTACACAGTTTCATCATAACTTCCTTGCTTTTTGCACTCTACGCCTCTCCTAAAGCAGAGCAGTTATGATGAATTGTTAAACAGTTTTTTTTGCAGAGTGACCAAGGCTGTGTGTAGGAAACAATTGTGCATTTGAAAGAAGTTTGTATAGTGAAGCTTGTGCCCCTTTGCCAGGCCGGCTGCCTGCGGCCCCTCTCCCAGATTCCAGCCCCAGCTCTGTGCTGACTGAGCTGCTCTCACCTGGGGACAGCGCGTCACAATCGGCCCCAGCGCACCTCAGCTGGGGAGGAGGCCCCACCACCGACAAATTTCCCAGTCTTATAAAATACCTTCTGAAATCCGAAATTTTCCGAAAACCGAAACACGGCTGGTCCCGAGGTTTTCGGATAAAGGATAGTCTACCTGTATCTGTTTTTATATTTTTTGCTAATTTACTTTCATAATCTATCTTCCCTTTCTTAATCAATCTTTTTGTTATTTTTTGCTGTCTTTTAAAGTTTTCCCAATCCTCTATCCTCCCACGAGATTTGGCTACCTTATATGCCCTTGTTTTTAGTGGAATACTATCCTTAATTTCTTTACTTAGCCAAGGATGGCTGTCTTTTCTTTTACACCCTTTTCTTCTCAGTGGAATATATATTTTTTGGAAGTTGTAAAATAACTCCTGAAATGTACACCACTGATCACGTATCGTCTTACCCTTTAATCTATTTTCCCAATCCACTCGACTCAATTCCGCTCTCATACCTTCATCGTCTCCTTTATTCAAGCTTAGCACGCTTGTTTGAGATCCAACCTTCTCACCCTCTAATTGAATATGGAATTCAACCATGTTATGGTCACTCATTCCAAGGGGATCCTTTACTAGGACATTTTTAATTAATCCTGTCTCGTTACACAGGACCAGATCTAAGGTTGCTTGCCCCCGGTCGGTTCAGTTACATACTGCTCAAGAAACCCATCCCTAATACACTCAATGAACTCATCCTCAAGGCAGCCCTGCCCAATTTGATTTGTCCAGTTAATATGATAGTTAAAATCCCCCATAATTATAGATGTTCCCTTATTACAAGCCTCAACTATTTCCTGATTGATACTCCGTCCAACATAGTTGCAACTGTTCGGAGGCCTATAGACTACGCCAACTAGTGTTTTTTTCCCCTTATTATTCCTTACCTCCACCCAAACTGTTTCATTATCCTGATCTTTTGACCCAATATCATTTCTCTGTATTACAGTGATTCCTTCCTTTATTAACATAGCCACCCCACCTCCCCTTCCTTCCTGCCTGTCATAGAGTCATAGAGTCATAGAGTAATACAGCACAGATAGAGGCCCTTCGGCCCATCGTGTCCATGCCGGCCATCAAGCCCTGTCTAATCTAATCCCATATTCCAGCATTTGGCCCGTAGCCTTGTATGCTATGGCATTTCAAATGCTCATCCAAATGCTTCTTAAATGTTGTGAGGGTTTCTGCCTCCACAACCCTTTCAGGCAGTGAGTTCCAGACTCCAACCACCCTCTGGGTGAAAAAGTTCTTTCTCAAATCCCCTCTAAACCTCCCTCCCTTTACCTTGAATCTATGCCCCCTAGTTATTGACCCCTCTACTAAGGGGAAAAGCTCCTCAGCATCCATCCTATCTATGCCCCTCACAATTTTGTACACCTCAATCATGTCCCCCCTCAGCCTCCTCTGCTCCAAGGAAAACAAACCCAATCTGCCCAGTCTCTCTTCATAGCTGAAGCGCTCCAGCCCTGGTAACATCCTGGTGAACCTCCTCTGCACCCTCTCTAACGCGATCACATCTTTCCTGTAGTGTGGCGACCAGAACTGCACACAGTATTCCAGCTGTGGCCTAACCAGTGTTTTATACAGCTCCATCATAACCTCCTTGCTCTTATATTCTATGCCTCGGCTAATGAAGGCAAGTATCCCATATGCCTTTTTTACCACCTTATCCACCTGTTCCGCCGCCTTCAGGGATCTGTGTACCTGCACACCCAGATCCCTCTGACCCTCCGTCTTGCCTAGGGTCTTACCATTCATTGTGTATTCCCTTGCCTTGTTAGACCCCCCAAAGTGCATCACCTCGCACTTTTCCGGGTTAAATTCCATTTGCCACTGTTCCGCCCATCTGACCAACCCATCTATATCGTTCTGCAGACTGAGGCTACCCTCCTCGCTATTTACCACCCTACCAATTTTAGTATCATCCGCGAATTTACTGATCATACCCTTTACATTCATATCCAAGTCATTAATGTAGACCACAAACAGCAAGGGACCCAGCACCGATCCCTGTGGTACCCCACTGGCCACAGGTTTCCAGTCACAAAAACAACCTTCGACCATCACCCTCTGCCTTCTGCCACTAAGCCAGTTTTGTATCCAATGTGCCAAGGCACCCTGGATTCCATGGGCTCTTACCTTCTTGACCAGTCTCCTGTGCGGGACTTTATCGAAGGCCTTACTGAAATCCATGTATACCACATCCACTGCGTTACCCTCATCCACACACCTAGTCACCCCCTCAAAAAATTCAATCAAATTAGTCAGACATGATCTTCCCTTGACAAAGCCATGTTGACTATCCCTGATTAATCCTTGCCTCTCCAAGTGGAGACAAATTTTGTCCCTCAGGATTTTTTCCAGTAATTTTCCTACCACTGATGTTAGGCTCACTGGCCTGTAGTTCCCCGGTTTTTCCCTACTACCCTTCTTGAATAATGGTACTACATTAGCGGTTCTCCAGTCCTCTGGCACATCCCCTGTGGCCAGAGAGGTCCTGAATATATGTGTTAGAGCCCCCGCAATCTCCTCCTTTGCCTCACACAGCAGCCTAGGGTACATTTCATCGGGGCCTGGGGATTTATCCATTTTTAGGCCAGCTAAAACCGCCAATACCTCCTCCCTCTCGATGTTAATATGTTCGAGCATATCACAGTCCCCCCGCCCTATTTCTATGTCTACATCGTCCTTCTCCATAGTGAAAACAGATGCAAAAAATTCATTTAGAACCCCTCCTACATCTTCCGGCTCCACACACAGATTGCCACTTTTGTCCCTAATGGGCCCTATTTTTTCCCTAGTTATCCTTTTACCCTTAATATACTTATAAAACATCTTCGGATTTTCCTTTATTTTGCTCGCCAGTGTTATTTCATGGCCCCTCCTTGATCTCCTAATTTCTTTTTTAAGTATCCCCCTGCACTTTTTGTACTCCTCTAGGGCTTCCTCCGTCTTTAGCCTTTTGTATCTACCAAAAGCCCTCCTTTTTTTCCTAATCCATTCCCGTATATCCCCTGACATCCACGGTTCCCTGTGGTTTTTGGAACCACTCTTGACCTTTATGGGAACATGTTGCCCTTGTATGATCTCAATCTCCCTTCTGAAAGCCTCCCATTGCTCCGATGCGGATTTTCCTACAAGTAGCTGATCCCAGTCCATTTTGGCCAGATCCTGCCTTATCCTATTAAAATCGGCCTTCCCCCAATTTAGAACCTTTATTTCCGGCCCATCCCTGTCCTTTTCCATGACCACCTTAAATCTTACCATATTATGGTCACTATCACCAAAGTGCTCACCTACTAGCACTTTTTCCACTTGGCCGGCCACATTCCCTAGAATTAGGTCCAGTACCGCCCCCTCTCTTGTAGGACTTTCTACATGCTGGCTCAAAAAGCTCTCCTGGATGCACTTTAAGAATTCTACACCCTCTGAGCCTTTCACACTTTGACTATCCCAGTTAATATTGGGGAAGTTGAAATCCCCCATTATTATTACCCTATTATTTGCACATTTCTCTGAGATTTGCCTACATATCTGTTCCTCTATCTCCCCCTGACTGTTTGGAGGCCTATAGTACACTCCCAGCAAAGTGCTTGCCCCCTTTTTGTTTTTAAGCTCCACCCATATGGCCTCATTAGAGGACCCAGCTAATATATCATCCCTCCTTACTGCAGTAATTGACTCCTTAATTAATATTGCGACACCCCCTCCTCTTATACCTCCCCCTCTGTCTCGCCTGAAGATTCTGTACCCCGGAATATTGAGCTGCCAGTCTTGCCCCTCCCTCAACCATGTCTCAGTGATAGCAACAATATCATACTCCCATGTGTTTATCAACACCTTCAGTTCATCCACCTTATTTGCAAGGTTCCTTGCATTAAAATAGATGCCATCCAGCCTTGCCCTTATATATTTGCCCTGCCTACCAAGCTGACTTGTTTTTTCCTCCATAATTGGCAGCACATCCCCCCCTACTTCAGCTCCCCCCTGTATCCCATCCCCCTGCCAAGTTAGTTTAAACCCCCCCCGACAGTGCTAGCAAACCTCCCCGCAAGGATATTTGTCCCGCTCTGGTTCAGGTGCAACCCATCCGACTTGTACAAGTCCCACCTTTCCCAGAAGCAGGCCCAGTGATCCAGGAAAGTAAAACCCTCCCCCCTACACCAACTCTTTAGCCACGCATTCATCTGCTCTATCCTCCCATTCCTATACTTACTAGCACGTGGCACTGGGAGTAATCCAGAGATTACACCCTTTGAGGTCCTGCCCTTTAATCTGTTACCTAGCTCCCTAAATTCTTGATGCAGGACCTCATCCCTCTTTTTACCTATGTCGTTGGTACCAATGTGGACCACGACCACTGGCTGTTCACCCTCCCCCTCCAGAATGCCCTGCAGCCGCTCAGTGACATCCTTGACCCTGGCACCAGGGAGGCAACAAACCATCCTGGAGTCACGTTTGCGGCCACAGAACCGCCTATCTGTTCCCCTTACTATAGAATCCCCTACCACTATTGCTCTCCCACTCTTTTTCCCCCCCCTCCTGGGCAGCAGGAGCACCCCCAGTGCCAGGAAGTTGGCTGCTGCTGCCTTCCCCTGGTGAGTCATCCCCCTCAACAGTATCCCAAGCGGTATACCTGTTTGAAAGGGGGATGTCCGCAGGGGTTCCCTGCACTACCTGCCTGCCTTTGTTGCTCCGCCTGATGGTCACTCCCTGTGCTGCCCTACCCTGAGGCGTGCACAACTCGCTAAACGTGGTATCCACGAGCCTCTCAGCATCGCGCATGCTCCACAACCCATCCACCCGCAGCTCGAGCGCCGCAATGCGGTCTACAAGTAGCTGCAGCTGGATGCATTTCCCGCACACATGGTCGTCAGGGACACTGGCAGCGTCCCTGATTTCCCACATGGAGCAAGAGGAGCAGAACACAGGTCTGAGCTCTCCTGCCATGACTTACTCCTTTAATTAATTTAAAAATTAATTCAATACCCCAATGTCCTTCCTGATCGTTAAATAACCTGGTATGTTTAATTCCCAGTCATGGTCACCCTGCAGCCATGTTTCTGTAATGGCCACAAGATCATACCCATATGTAGTTATTTGTGCCATTAACTCGTCTATTTTGTTACAAATGCTACATGCATTCAGATAGAGAACTTTCAAATATGTTTTGTGACACTTAGTTCCTGCTTTTGCCCTTTTTATTACTTTACCTTTTACTCCATACCTTCTGCCCCTTCCTGACATGCTCTGGTTTTTAATTTCCCCACTGCTACCTAAGTTTATGACCTTCTCTGTTGTCATTTTTATTGTTTGCTCCCTAGGAACCTCCCCCCACCCCCCCCCTCACTAGTTAGTTTAAAGCCCTCTCTACAGCCCTAGTTATATGATCCGCCAGGACTCTAGTCCCAGCACTGGCCAAGTGAAGCCCGTCCCAACGGAACAGCTCCCTCCTGCCCCAGTACTGGTGCCAGTGTCCCAGGAAGCAAAACCCATTTCTCCCACACCAGTCTTTGAGCCATGCATTTAACTCTCTAATTTTTTATAATGGACTCTAGCATTTTCCCCACTACCGATGTCCGGCTTACCGGTCTGTAATTCCCCGTTTTCTCTCTACCACCTTTTTTGAATAGTGGGGTAACATTAGCTACCCTCCAATCCATGGGTATTGTTCCAGATTCCATCGAAAACCCAGCAGCTTCTCCTCCATCTCCACTCCAGCTCAAACTGCTGCAACAAAAAGACCTACACAGGCGGCCAGGGACCGACTTCCGTCACCTGCAATAAAACTCTTCCCGACAGCCGCTGACTAATGGCGGCCGCAGCACCCACAGTTCCCCGCGCCCCAGAAACTGCTCTATCCAACGCGCTGACTTCCCCGCTGAGAGTGCGCATGCTCCCCGGGGCCGCGGGCCATTCTGGGAGCCTGGCTCCTGTCCTTTGGCCCGAGTCAGATTCGGTGGAACTGGCTGAAGAAACCGGGAAGCGGCGGCTCGGATGGGGGAGGCGCTGCACCCTGGGTTTCCTGGTGCCGGGGCCCTGGCCGCACATCTGCCGGGCCCGGCCGCTCTGATTCTGATTGAGGTTTTTGATGAGGTAACAGAGAGGGTTGATGAGGGCAATGCGGTTAACGTGGTGTACATGGATTTCCAAAAGGCGTTCGACAGCGGGTAAAGTTAAGGCACATGGGATTGGGGGCAAGGTATTGACTTGGATAGAGAACTGGTTGGCAGACAGAAAGCCAAGAGTTGAAATAAATGGGTCTTTTTCCGAGTGGCAGACAGTGACTAGTGGGGTACCGCAGGGATCGGTCCTAGGACCCCAGCTATTCACAATATCTTGAGTATTGTGTGCAGTTTTGGTCGCCTTATCTCAGGAAGGATGTTCTTGCCATGGAAGGAGTGCAGCGAAGATTCACCAGGCTGATACGTGGGATGGCAGGATTGATGTACGAGGAGAGATTGGGTCGATTGGGCTTGTACTTGCTGGAGTTTAGAAGAATGAGAGGGGATCTCATTGAAACTTATAAAATTCTAACAGGACTACACAGACTAGATGCAGGAAGGATGTTCCCGATGGTCGGGGAGTCCAGAACCAGGGGTCACAGTCTAAGAATAAGGGGCAAGCCATTTAGGACAGAGATGAGGAGGAATTTCTTCACCCAGAGAGTGGTGAACCTGTGGAATTCTCTGCCACAGAAGGCAGTAGAGGCCAATTCATTAAATATATTCAAGAAGGAGTTAGATATATTTCTTAAGGCTAAAGGGATCAAGGGATATGGGGAGAAGGCAGGGACAGGGTACTGAGTTTGGATGATCAGCCATGATCACATTGAATGGCGGAGCAGGCTCGAGGGGCCGAATGGCCCACTCCTGCTCCTATCTTCTATGTTTCTATGTGTCCCCAGGTATATAAAGGGGCAGTGCCTCTCTCTTTCTGTATCATGTAAGAGCAGGGAGGTTCTGCTTGATCTGTACAAAAACACCAGTTAGGCCACCGCGTGCAGTTCTGGTCGTCCCCATTGCAGGAAAGATGTGACTGCTCGAGACGGGAGATTTACGAGGATGTTGCCAGGACTAGAGAATTTCAGCTGCAAGGAAAGATTCAATACATACAAACATAGAAGATAGGAGCAGGAGTAGGCCATTCGGCCCCTCGAGCCTGCTCCGCCATTCAATGAGATCATGGCTGATCATCCAAACTCAGTACCCTGTCCCTGCCTTCTCCCCATATCCCTTGATCCCTTTAGCCTTAAGAAATATATCTAACTCCTTCTATGAATTTAATGAATAGGCCTCCACTGTCTAGTCCTGTTAGAATTTTATAAGTTTCAATGAGATTCCCTCTCATTCTTCTAAACTCTGGCGAATATAAGCCTAATCGACCCAATCTCTCCTCATATGTCATTCCTGCCATCCCAGGTATCAGCCTGGTGAATCTTCGCCGCACTCCTTCCATGGCAAGAACCTCCTTCCTCAGATAAGATGACCAAAACTGCACACAATACTCAAGATGTGGTCTCACCAAGGCCCTGTACAACTGCAGCAAGACATCCTTGTTCCTGTACTTAAACCCTCTTGCCATGAAGGCCAACATACCATTTGCCTTCTGAACCACCTGCTGCACCTGCATGCTTACCTTCAGCGAGTGGTGCACAAGGACACCCAGGTCTCGTTGCACTTCCCCTTCTCCCAATCTATTGCCATTCAGATAATAATCTGCCTTCCTGTTTTTGCCATCAAAGTGGATAACCTCACATTTATCCACATTATACTGCACCTGCCCAATCACGCAACCTGTCCAAATCATACTGGAGTCTCTCGGCATCCTCCTCACAGCACACACGCTCACCCAGCTTTGTGTCGTCTGCAAACTTGGAGATATTACATCTAGTTCCCTCATCTAGATCATTAATATATATTGTGAATAGCTGGGGTCCAAGGACCGATCTCTGCGGTACCCCACTCGTCACTGCCTGCCACTCGGATAAAGACCCGTTTATTCCAACTCTTTGCTTCCTGTCTGCCAACCAGTTCTCTATCCAAGTCAGTACCTTGCCCCCAATCCCATGTGCCTTAACTTTACACGCTAATCTCTTATGCGGGACCTTATCGAATAGGCTGGGGTTGTTTTCTTTGGAACAGAGGAGGCTGAGGGGAGACTTAATTGAGGTGTATAACATTATGAAGGGCAGAGAGAGAGAGTGGATAGGAAGGACCTATTTCCCTTAGCAGACAGATCAATAACCAGGGGGCATAGATTTAAAGTAATTGGTCGGAGGTTTAGAGGGGATCTTTCTTCACCCAGAGGGTGGTGGGGGTCTGGAACTCACTGCCTGAAAGGGTGGTAGAGGCAGAGACCCTCATCACATTTAAAAAGTACTTGGATATGCACTTGAAGTGCCGTAACCTACAACGCTGCGGACCAAGTGCTGGAAAGTGGGATTAATGTGGATAGCTCTTTGTCGGCCGACACAGACATGATGGGCCGAATGGCCTCCTTCTGTGCTGTAAATATCTATGATTCTATGAATTGTAGTTAAAGGGACAGACACCCCACAAACTCTGTTCCCGAGCCACTGACTCCATCCCTCTCCCTAACATCTGTCTGAGGCTGAACCACACTGTTCGCAGCCTTGGTGTCATATTTGACCCTGAAATGAGCTTCCGACCGCATATCCGCAGCATAACAAAGACTGCCTACTTCCACCTCCGTAACATCGCCCGTCTCCACCCCTGCCTCAGCTCATCCGCTGCTGGAACCCTCACCTGGGCCTTTGTTACCTCGAGACTGAACTATTCCAACGCACTCCTGGCTGGCCTCCCACATTCCAGCCTACGTAAACTTGAGGTCATCCAAAACTCGCACCAAGTCCCGTTCGCCCATCTCCCCTGTGCTCGCTGACCTACATTGGCTCCTGGTTAAGCAATGCCTCGATTTCAAAATTCTCATCCTTGTTTTTAAATCCCTCCATGGTCTCACCCCTTCCTATCTCTGTAATCTCCTCCAGCCCCACAACCCCCCCGAGATATCTGCGCTCCTCTAATTCTGCCCTCCTGAACATCCCTGATTATAATCGCTCAACCATTGGCGGCCGTGCCTTCAGCCGCCTGGGCCCTAAGCTCTGGAATTCCCTCCCTAATCCTCTCCGCCTCGCTACCTCTCTTTCCTCTTTTAAGACATTCCTTAAAACCTGCCTCTTTGACCAAGCTTTTGGTCACCTGCCCTAATTTCTCCTTATGTGGCTCGGTGTCAAATTTTTTTTGTCTTATAATATTCCTGTGCAGCACCTTGGGACGTTTTACTACATTAAAGGCGCTATAGAAATACAAGTTGTTGTTGTTTCATTTTTAAACATTTAACCGTTCTTGCAGTGACCGATGGCGGCTTTGCCTGGCTGAAGTTCTGGAGTGTCCAGAACCAGGGGGCACAGTCTCAGGATAAGGGGTCGGCCATTTAAGACTGAGGTGAGGAGGAATTTCTTCACTCAGAGGGCGGTGAATCTTTGGAATTCTCTGCCCCAGAGGGCTGTGGAGGCTCAGTCATTGAGTATAATCAAGGCTGAGATCGAAAGGTGTTTGGGCTCTCGGGGAATCGAGGGATATGGGGATCGGGCGGGAAAGTGGAGATGAAGTCGCACATCAGCCATGATCTTATTGAATGGCGGTGCAGGCTCGAGGGGCTGAATGGCCGACTCCTGCTCCTATAGAATCAGAGTGGTTACAGCACAGAAGGAGGCCATTTGGCCTGTCAAGCCCGTGCCGATTCTCAGCTAGTCCCGCTCCCCCGCCCTTTCCCCGTAGTCCTGCAAAAAAAATTCTTTCGGGTACTTATCCAATTCCCTTTTGAAAGCGGTGATTGAATCTGCCTCCACCACCCTTTCAGGCAGTGCATTCCAGATCCTAACCACTCGCTGCGTAAAAAAGTTTTTCTTGATAAGATTACTTAAGCAGTTTAGGTAAAGGGGAAAAGTTAAATATTTGGGATTCTGTTGGTTTAAGAAGAGTAAAACAAGGTTACACTGCAGTAGGAGTAAATTGGCACAGCAGGCAGTGGAAACCAGTTTTCTAACCAATCAGCAGGGGTGACTCATTTGGCTGTAAACAAACAAACAGTATAAAAAGACCAGTCCTAGTGTGAGCAAGCACTGAGTGCGAGTCATCAAAGAGTGCTCTGAGTTTGGGTAAGTCGGGTGTTAGGTGCTCTTTTCAAACTTTAACTCTGTGGGTTGTAGTTAATAAGGCCTTTCTGGTGCAGAGTGACTGTTGGTAAACCATTTAACTGATGTAACTAGAGGGATTGATTTAATTTAAATCCAATTAATTAAAGGGGATACTAGCATCTAAAATCGGGCAGAGGGTGTCCATAACTAACAATAAAAATTTTAATGAATTACATAGAATGGAGCAGGTGATGTGTTACTGTTGCGAGATGTGGGAGCCGGTGGACCCCATTGAGGCTCACGGTGATTATGTCTGTGACAAGTGTCTGCTGCTACAGGAACTCCAGCTCCATGTTGATGAGCTGGAGTCTGAGCTTCAGACACTGCGACACATCAGGGAGGGGGAGAAGTACCTGGACTCTGTGTATCAGGAGGTGGTCACACCTATGAAGTTAATTAATTCAGATGTAGCCCATGGTCAGGGACAGGACAGTGTGACTACGAGTGAGGCAGGTACGGGGATCCAGGAGGTAGAGCTGGAGGAGCCGCAGCCCTTGTTCTTGTCCAACAGGTTCGAGGTTCTTACTCCCTGTGGGGACAGGAGCAGGGACTGCAGGGAGGATGAGCAACCTGGCCACAGCACCGTGGAACGGGGGGCCATTCAAGAGGGGGAAGTAAATAGAAATGTTGTAGTGGTAGGGGATAGTATTATTAGGGGGATAGATAGAGTTCTCTGCAGCCGAGAGCGAGAGTCCCGAAGGCTGTGTTGCCTACCCGGTGCCAGGGTTAAGGACATCTCCTCTGGGCTGGAAAGAAACTTGCAGTGGGAGGGGGTGGATCCAGTTGTCGTTGTCCATGTTGGTACAAACGACGTAGATAGGACTAGGAAGCCGGTTCTGTTAAAGGAGTATGAGCAGCTAGGGGTCAAATTAAAAAACAGAACCTCAAGGGTAATAATCTCTGAGCCATGAGCGAATTTGGCTAGAACAAATAAAATTAGAGAGTTAAATGCATGGCTCAAAGACTGGTGTGGGAGAAATGGGTTTTGCTTCCTGGGACACTGGCACCAGTACTGGGGCAGGAGGGAGCTGTTCCGTTGGGACGGGCTTCACTTGGCCAGTGCTGGGACTAGAGACCTGGCGGATCATATAACGAGGGCTGTAGAGAGGGCTTTAAACTAACTAGCGGGGGGGAGGTTCCTAGAGAGCAAATAATAAAAATGACAACAGAGAAGGTCATAGACTTAGGTAGCAGTGGGGAAATTAAAAACCAGAGAGTGTCAGGAAGGGGCAGAAGGTATGGAGTAAAAGGTAAAGTAATAAAAAGGGCAAAAGCAGGAACTAAGTGTCACAAAACATATTTGAAAGTTCTCTATCTAAATGCACGTAGCATTCGTAACAAAATAGACGAGTTAATGGCACAAATAACTACATATGGGTATGATCTTGTGGCCATTACAGAAACATGGCTGCAGGGTGACAATGCCTGGGAATTAAACATACCAGGTTATTTAATGATCAGGAAGGACAGGCAGGAAGGAAGGGGAGGTGGGGTGGCTATGTTAATAAAGGAAGGAATCACTGTAATACAGAGAAATGATATTGGGTCAAAAGATCAGTTTGGGTGGAGGTAAGGAATAATAAGGGGAAAAAAACACTAGTGGGCGTAGTCTATAGGCCTCCGAACAGTTGCAACTCTGTTGGACGGAGTATCAATCAGGAAATAGTTGGGACTTGTAATAAGGGAACATCTATAATTATGGGGGATTTTAACTATCATATTAATTGGACAAATCAAATTGGGCAGGGCTGCCTTGAGGATGAGTTCATTGTGTATTAGGGATGGGTTTCTTGAGCAGTATGTAACTGAACCGACCAGGGGGCAAGCAATTAGATCTGGTCCTGTGTAACGAGACAGAATTAATTAAAAATGTCCTAGTAACGGATCCCCTTGGCATGGTTGAATTCCATATTCAATTAGAGGGTGAGAAGGTTGGATCTCAAACAAGCATGCTAAGCTTGAATAAAGGAGACTATGAAGGTATGAGAGTGGAATTGAGTAAAGTGGATTGGGAAAATAGATTAAAGGGTAAGACGATACATGATCAGAGGTGTACATTTAAGGAGTTATTTTACAACTTCCCAAAAATATATATTCCACTGAGAAGAAAAGGGTGTAAAAGAAAAGACAGCCATCCGTGGCTAAATAAAGAAATTAAGGATAGTATTCGACTAAAAACAAGGGCATGTAAGGTAGGCAAATCTAGTGGGAGGATAGAGGATGGGGAAAACTTTAATAGAAAGCAAAAAATAACAAAAAGATTGATTAAGAAAGGGAAGATAGATTATGAAAGTAAATTAGCAAAAAATATAAAAACAGATAGTAAGAGTTTTTATAGTTATATAAAAAGAAAAAGGGTGGCTAAAGTAAATGTTGGTCCCTTAGAGGATGAGATCGGGAAATTAATGGTGGGAAATATGGAGATGGCAAAAACACTGAATGAATATTTTGTATCAGTCTTTACAGTAGAGGACACTAAGAATATCCCAACACTGGACAAACAGGGGGCGATAGGGGGGGGGGAGGAGCTAAACATGATCAAAATCACTAAGGAAGTGGTACTCGGTAAAATAATGGGACTCAAGGCGGATAAATCACCTGGACCTGATGGCTTACATCCTAGGTGTGGTAAACCACTTGTTGTTGTTGTTGTTGTTATTACACACTGTTGTACCTATGCATGCCTCAACATGTCTCGGCTGGCTCCACCCACACAGGCCCAGGTATAAAGGTGATTGACCTGCAGCCCCCTGCCTTCTTGGAACCCAGTCAACCACGAGAGGCATGCTCTGTTCTTTGCTAATAAAAGCCTTTAGTTACTCTCTTAACTCTCAGTCTTTTATGAGTAATTGATAGCGCATCACTAGGGTCTTGAGGGAAGTGGCGGTAGCGATTGTGGATGCATTAGTAATAATTTTCCAAAACTCCCTGGACTCAGCAAAGGTCCCGGCAGACTGGAAAACTGCTAATGTAACACCCTTATTTAAAAAGGGCAGTAGACAGAAGGCTGGAAACTATAGACTGGTTAGCCTAACATCTGTGGTAGGTAAAATTTTGGAGTCCATTATTAAGGAGACAGTAACAGGACATTTGGATAATCATAATTTAATAGGACAAAGTCAGCATGGTTTTATGAAGGGGAAGTCATGTTTGACAAATTTGCTGGAGTTCTTTGAGGAAGTAACATATAGGGTGGATAAAGGGGAACCAGTGGACGTAGTGTATTTAGACTTCCAAAAGGCATTTGACAAGGTGCCACACAAAAGATTATTGCTTAAGATAAAAAATCACAGGATTGGGGGTAATATTCTGGCATGGATAGAGGATTGGCTATCTAACAGAAGGCAGAGAGTTGGGATAAATGGTTCATTCTCACACTGGCAATCAGTAACTAGTGGTGTTCCGCAGGGGTCAGTGCTGGGTCCCCAACTCTTTACAATCTATATTAACAATTTGGAGGAGGGGACCGAGTGTAACATATCAAAGTTTGCAGATGATACTACGATGGGAGGGAAAGTAGTGAGTGAGGAGGACATAAAAACCTGCAAGGGGACATAGACAGGCTAAGTAAGTGGGCAGAGATTTGACAGATGGAATACAATACTGGAAAGAGTGAGGTTATGCACTTTGGCAGGAAAAATCGTAGAGCAAGTTATTATCTTAATGGCAAGAAACTGGAAAGTACTGAAGTACAAAGGGATCTGGGGGTCCTGGTGCACGAAACTCAAAAGGTTAGTATGCAGGTGCAGCAAGTGATTAAGAAGGCCAATGGAATGTTGGCTTTCATTGCTAGGCGGATAGAATATAACAATAGGGAGGTATTGCTTCAGTTGTACAAGGTATTGGTGAGACCGCACCTGGAATACTGCATACAGTTTTGGTGTCCATACTTAAGAAAAGACATACTTGCTCTCGAGTCAGTACAAAGAAGGTTCACTCGGTTAATCCCGGGGATGAGGGGATGGACATGTGAGGAGAGGTTGAGTAGATTGGGACTCTACTCATTGGAGTTCAGAAGAATGAGAGGCGATCTTATTGAAACATATAAGATTGTGAAGGGGTCGGATCGGGTGGATGCGGGGAAGATGTTCCCGATGATGGGTGAAACTAGAACTAGGGGGCATAGTCTTAGAATAAGGGGCTGCTCTTTCAAAACTGAGATGAGGAGGAACTACTTCACTCAGAGGGTGGTAGGTCCATGGAATATGCTGCCCCAAAAAGCTGTAGAAGCTACATCATTACATAAATTTAAAACAGAAATAGACAGTTTCCGAGAAGTAAAGGGAATTAAGGGTTACGGGGAGCGGGCAGGAATTTGGACACGAGTCTAGGTTCGGATCGGACATGGCCCTGTGGGTAGCGGAGCGGGCCCAGGGGCCGTGTAGCCTGATCCTGCTCCTATTTCGTGTGTCTAATTCTGTTAGATTCAGGAGATGGTTCTGTGATTGTAGATTGGCGGTTAGGATCAGATCAGCCATGATCTTATTGAATGGCAGAGCAGGCTCGAGGGGCCGATTGGCCTACTCCTGCTCCTATTTCGGATGTTCTTACGTCGCCTTTGGTTCTTCTGCCAATCCCCTTAAATCTGTGTCCTCTGGTTCTCGACCCTTCCACCAATGGGAACAGTTTCTCTCTATCTACTCTGTCCAGACCCCTCATGATTTTGAACACCTCTATCAAATCTCCTCTCAACCTTCTCTGCTCTAAGGAGAACCACCCCAGCTTCTCCAGTCTCTCCACGTAACTGAAGTCCCTCATCCCTGGAACCATTCTGGTCAATCTTTTCTGCACCCTCTCTAAAGCCTTCACATCCTTCCTAAAGTGCGGTGCCCAGAATTGGACACAATACTCCAGTTGAGGCCGAACCAGTGTTTTATAAAGGCTCATCATAACCTCCTTGCTTTTGGACTCTGCCTCTATTTATGAAGCCCAGGATCCCGTATGCTTTTTTAACCACTTTCTCAACCTGCCCTGCCACCTTCACCGATTTGTGCACACATACCCCCAGGTCTCTCTGTTCATGCACCCACTTTAGGATTGGACCCTTTAGTTTATATTGCCTCTCCTCATTCTTCATACCAAAATGTATCACTTTGCACTTTTCTGAGTTAAATTTCATCTACCACATGTGTCCGCCCATTCCATTAAACATAGAAACATAGAAGATAGGAGCAGGAGTAGGCCATTCGGCCCCTCGAGCCTGCTCTGCCATTCAGTGAGATCATGGCTGATCATCCAAATTCAGTACCCTGTCCCTGCCTTCTCCCCATATCCCTTGAGCCTTAAGAAATATATCTAACTCCTTCTTGAATATATTTAATGAATTGGCCTCTACTGCCTTCAGTGGCAGAGAATTCCACAGGTTCACCACTCTCTGGGTGAAGAAATTCCTCCTCATCTCTGTCCTAAATGGCTTACCCCTTATCCTTAGACTGTGACACCTGGTTCTGGACTCCCCGGCCATCGGGAACATCCTTCCTGCATCTAGTCTGTGTAGTCCTGTTAGAATTTTATAAGTTTCAATGAGATCCCCACTCATTCTTCTAAACTCCAGCAAGTACAAGCCCAATCGTCCCAATCTCTCCTCATACGTCATTCCTGCCATCCCAGGTATCAGCCTGGTGAATCTTCGCTGCACTCCTTCCATGGCAAGAACATCCTTCCTCAGATAAGGCGACCAAAACTGCACACAATACTCAAGATGTGGTCTCACCAAGGCCCTGTACAACTGCAGCAAGACATCCTTGTTCCTGCACTCAAACCCTCTCACTACGAAGGTCAACATACCATTTGCCTTCTGAACCACCTGCTGCACCTGCATACTTACCTTCAGCGACGTGTGCACAAGGACACCCAGGTCTCGTTGCACTTCCCCTTCTCCCAATCTATTGCCATTCAGATAATAATCTGCCTTCCTGTTTTTGACACCAAAGTGGATAACCTCACATTTATCCACATTATATTGCATCTGCCATGCTTCTGCCCAATCACCCAACCTGTCCAAATCATACTGGAGTTTCTCGGCATCCTCCTCACAGCACACATGCTCACCCAGCTTTGTGTCGTCTGCAAACTGGGAGATATTACATCTAGTTCCCTCGTCCAATTCAATATATATTGTGAATAGCTGTGGTCCAAGGACCGATCCCTGCGGTGCCCCACTAGTCACTGCCTGCCACTCGGAAAAAGACCCGTTTCTTCCAACTCTTGGTTTTCTGTCTGCCAACCAGTTCTCTATCCAAGTCAATACCTTGCCGCCAATCCCATGTGCCTTAACTTTACATGCTGTCGAACACCATTTGGAAATCCACGTACTCCACGTTAACCGCATTGCCCTCATCAACCCTCTCTGTTACCTCATCAAAAACCTCAATCAGAATCCGAGCGGCCGGGCCCGGCGGACCTGTGGCCAGAGCCCCGGCACCAGGAAACCCAGGGTGCAGCGCCTCCCCCATCCAAGCCGCCGCTTCCCGGCTTCTTCAGCCTGTTCCACCGAGTCCGACTCGGGACAAAGGACAGGAGCCAGGCTCCCAGAATGGCCACCGGCCCCGGGGAGCATGTGCACTCTCAGTGGGGAAATCAGTGGGTTGGATAGAGCGGTTTCTGGGGCGCGGGGAATTGTGGGTGCTGCGGCCGCCATTAGTCAGCGGCTGTCGGGAAGAGTTTTATTGCAGGCTGACGGAAGTCGGTCCCTGGCCGCCTGTGTAGGTCTTTTTGTTGCAGCAGTTTGAGCTCGAGTGAAGATGGAGGAGAAGCTGCTGGGTTTTCGATGGAATCTGCAACAGTACCCATGGATTGGAGGGTAGCTAATGTTACCCCACTATTCAAAAAAGGTGGTAGACAGAAAACGGGGAATTATAGACCGGTAAGCCTGACATCGGTAGTGGGGAAAATACTAGAGTCCATTGTAAAAGATGTAATAGCAGAGCACTTGGAAAACAGTGACAGGATCGGACAAAGTCAACATGGATTTACAAAAGGTAAATCGTGCTTGACTAATCTACTGGAATTTTTTGAGGATGTAACTAGTAAAATAGATAAGGGAGAACCAGTGGATGTGGTGTATTTGGACTTTCAGAAGGCTTTCGATAAGGTCCCACATAAGAGATTAGCGTGTAAAGTTAAGGCACATGGGATTGGGGGCAAGGTACTGACTCGGATAGAGAACTGGTTGGCAGATAGAAAGCAAAGAGTTGGAATAAACGGGTCTTTTTCCGAGTGGCAGGCAGTGACTAGTGGGGTACTGCAGGGATCGGTGCTAGGACCCCAACTATTCACAATATATATTAATGATCTAGACAAGGGAACTAGATGTAATATCTCCAAATTTGCAGATGACACAAAGCTGGGTGGGCGTGTGTGCTGTGAGGAAGATGCTGAGAAACTACAGGATGATTTGGACAGGTTGGGTGATTGGGCAGAAGCATAGCAGATGCAATATAATGTGGATAAATGTGAGGTTATCCACTTTGGTGTCAAAAGCAGGAAGGCAGATTATTATCTGAATGGCAATCGATTGGGAGAAGGGGAAGTGCAACGAGACCTGGGTGTACTTGTGCACCAGTCGCTGAAGGTAAGCATGCAGGTACAGCAGGCGGTTAAGAAGGCAAATGGTGTGTTGGCCTTCGTAGCGAGAGGGTTTGGTGAGACCACATCTTGAGTATTGTGTGCAGTTTTGGTCGTCTTATCTGAGGAAGGATATTTTTGCCATGGAAGGAGTCCAGCCAAGATTCACCAGGCTGATACCTGAGATGGCAGGAATGATTTATGAGGAGAGATTGGGTCGATTGGTCTTGTACTCGCTGGAGTTTAGAAGAATGAGAGGGGATCTCATTGAAACTTATAAAATTCTGGCAGGACTGGACACACTAGATGCAGGGAGGATGTTCCCAATGGTCGGGGAGTCCAGAACCAGGGTAAGGATAAGGGGTAGGCCTTTTAGGACAGAAATGAGGAGGAATTTCTTCACCCAGAGAGTGGTGAACCTGTGGAATTCTCTACCACAGATGGCAGTGGAGGCCAATTCATTAAATATATTCAAGAAGGAGTTGGATATATTTCTTAAGGCTAAAGGGATCAAGGGGTATGGGGAGAAAGCAGGGACCGGGTACTGAACTTGGATGATCAGCCATGATCGCATTGAATGGCGGAGCAGGCTCGAGGGGCCGAATGGCCTACTCCTGCTCCTATCTTCTATGTTTCTATCTCTTATGCGGGACCTTATCGAAAGCCTTTTGAAAGTCCAAATACGCCACATCCACTGGTTCTCCCTTATCTATTTTACCAGTTACACCCTCAAAACAATCCAGTAGATTAGTCAAGCACGATTTACCTTTTGTAAATCCATTTTGACTTTGTCCGATCCTGTCACTGTTTTCCAAGTGCTCTGCTATTACATCCTTTACAATGGACTCTAGCATTTTCCTCACTACCGATGTCAGGCTTACCGGTCTGTAATTCCCCGTTTTCTCTCTACCAGCTTTTTTGAACAGTGGGGTAACATTAGCTACCCGCCAATCCATGGGTACTGTTCCAGAGTCTATCGAATTTTGGAAGATGACCAGCAATGCATCTACTATTTCTAGGGCCACTTCCTTAAGTACCCTAGGATGTAGATTATCTTCTTTGTTTCTATGTATTCAATCTTTCCTTGTAGCTGAAATTCTCTAGCCCTGGCAACAACCTCGTAAATCGTCTGTCTCGAGCAGTCACATCTTTCCTGCAATGGGGCGAGCAGAACTGCACGCAGCACTCTAGCCGGTGGCCTAACTGGTGTTTTGTACAGTTCAAGCAGAACCTCCCTGCTCTTACATGATACAGAAAGAGGCACTGCCCCTTTAAATACCTGGGGGGCACCCATTCCCCTTTAAATGGCCAAGCCATTTCTTTTGTTGAAAAGGGGCCGCAGTGCCCTTTGACTCACCCCCCCCCTCCCTCCCCACAAATACTCACAAGAGAGAGAGGAGGAAGAATGCTGGTCTTTGTCCCTTTAAAAGTGGCTGCACACCAAAATGTGCACAGCACCAGGGCTCTTTGTTCTGGATAAAAGTC
This sequence comes from Somniosus microcephalus, assembly GCF_052327205.1. NCBI lineage: Eukaryota > Metazoa > Chordata > Chondrichthyes > Squaliformes > Somniosidae > Somniosus > Somniosus microcephalus. The sequence goes on along the minus strand of NW_028225687.1, from coordinate 584 downwards.
GAAAAGAGAAAAGGTTCACTTATTTTTAAATGAATGCAGTTGATGAACAGCCTTGCAATAAAGGTAATGCAAAGGAATAAACACTCACAAGCTGGGGTTTTTTTCCATCCCCTCCTCCCCTTCCATTTAACAGCTCCTGCAGACAATGAAAGCAGGAAAGCGGCCTGCAGCCCACCGAGGTCCCGCCCCCCTCCCTCCCGCGCCGCCATTGGTTGGAGGACCGTCAGCCCGCCCGGTCCTCCCAGCGTTTTCCGCGCTCCTGATTGGCGGGTGCGTCGCGTCAATCAACCCCCCTCCACTTACGCGCTGACGCAGGCACGCAACGCCCAGGGGGTCGTTTGGATCGGCGCACGCAGCCAACCGAGGTCCCGCCCCCTCCCTCCCGCGCCGCCATTGGTTGGAGGACCGTCAGCCCGCCCAGTCCTCCCAGCGTTTTCTGCGCTCCTGATTGGCGGGCGCCTCGCGTCAATCACCCCCCTCCGCTTACGCGCTGACGCCAGCACGCAACGCCCAGCGGTCGGTTCGATCGGCGCACGCCACCGCAAGGTAAAAAATAGACACCCCACACAAATGAGGAAAAACAA